>NW_028261381.1:161479172-161649172 GCF_051295495.1 Thamnophis sirtalis | reverse complement strand
TCAGAACAGTTTTTAAGAAGATGTTGGATAACCATTAATCTGAAGTAGTGTAGGGTTTCATACCTAAGCAGGGGGTGGGACTAGTAGACCTCCAAAGTTCCTTCCTATTCTATTCTATTCTATTCTTTGAATAATAAAGCAGGTGAAAGTTTCATTTATAGTTGTGTTGCCAAAGACCTTTTGTCTGCAGCGGTACTATTACTGTATGCCTATACAAAGCCAGTGGCAATTGGGTTCATGCTTTTTTGCAGTGAGAATATTCAGTGACACCTGAATACCTCAAGATATTTGCCAATCATCTGAGATCTTTGAAAACAGGCTTTCTGATTTCCTTATGGTAATCATAATATTTGGGAAACTATGTAGAAAGGAAAAGCAGGAATAAACATTCCAAACTCTTATAATCCCTTGAGCAGATAGCTTACTTATAGTTCTTTTGGGTTCTATTAATGGAGGGAAAGATGTCTGTGGAGATTCTCAATCATCCAAGTCATAATTGTCCCAAAGTTGCTTTTCCAAAAGACAACTGGACTTTGATTTTTTCCCCCTTCAAAACATTTTGCTTCTCATCCAAAAAGCTGAACTAAAGAAGCTTCTTGGATGAGAAGCTAAATGTTTCCAAGGGAAAATACCAAGAAAATCCAGTTGTCTTTTGGAAAAGCAGCTTTGGGACAAGAGAGGGAAAGGCTTTCCTTTTGCAAGTTCTAACTTTGAGTTCCACTGGCTGACGTGCAAAAAAGATACTCTTTGTTTGACTAGCCTCTCCCTTTCCCTACTCATTCAGTAGAAGCTCTTGGAATTTAAACATATACAACAAGTTTAACAGCTGCTTCCTGAGACTCTGCCATAAGAACAAGATGGCGTGCAGGTATATCTTTTGGAAGTCTTGAGATTAATAGATGTACATCACGTTCTTAAAGATACAATTCCCTTAGTTGGTGGGAAAATGGCAGGATGGGAGGAGGAAGGGGAAGAGTTTATGGCAGCACCTTTCAGAACCTGCTGGATTTCACCCCTGGCTTCAGGAGTGAACAAAGTGAGAGTTTATGAATCTTAAATAGTTGTGTGTAGCTTTTATGTCACATTGCATCTCTTACATTTTCTTGTGGACGGTGTTCTTCCAGAGACGGAGAGAATCTCATGCTAAGTTCTTTAAACTATGATCTTCTTGCACAAGGCTTAAATTATAGTGGCGATTGCATGCTATGTTTGGATCCTGACCTGTGTTACAGAGTACTGCATGCTATCTCTTCATTACACCCTTCTCTAATTTCTCCTTCCTTTAGTTGAGTTTAATGGAAGGCATTATTTGAATCAGGATTGCTGTTGATGGCTGTGAGCTTCCATTACTTGTCAGCTGCTGAAATTAAACTGTGATATTGTATCTTTATTAAATAAGTTCCTAACCTAGCTAAGGTGTTTTAAGTACAAAAGTTAAATTGCTGAAAGGTTTCCCCAAAGAGAAATAGTGACATGATTACCTGCATTACCATGTAATTAATCATTTGATTAGTTGCCTTGAGAAAGAATCAGTTAGAGAGGAGAGAGAGGGGGGTGACGGGAACTAATTTAGTATTGAGTATCAGATTTATTATTTTGTGGCACTGTAATTTGTTGTGGAGGGATGTGGTGGCCGCGCCTCAGACGCTGAGCTTTTCGATCAGAAAAGTTGGCAGTTTGGCAGTTAGAAGTGTAAGAAAAGGTAGTTCAGTGGCTAAGACTAAAATGGCTAAAATTAGGCGATGCGGTGGCTCAGTGGTTAAGATGCTAAGCTTGTCGATCAGAAGGTGAGCAGTTCAACAGTATGAATCCCTAGCGCCGCGTAACGGAGTGAGCTCCCATTACTTGTCCCAGCTTCTCCCAACCTAGGAGTTTGAAAGCATGTAAAAATGCAAGTAGAAAAATAGGAACCACCTTTGGTGGGAAGGTAACAGCGTTCCGTGCACCTTCGGCGTTTAGTCATGCCGGCCACATGACCACAGAGACAGTGCTGGCTCTTTGGCTTTGAAACAGACATGAGCACTGCCCCCTAGAGTCAAGAATGGCTAGCACTATGTGAAAGGGGAACCTTTACCTAATTTTTTTGTGGTTTTATTTGTAATATGAGTCTTAAGGGGCTGCTTAAAGATGACTTTTCTAAGATATTCTGGGAAGCTTTTCCTATGTAAGGTGTTAAAACAAGAATATTGAGTTGGTGTGAAGGGAGATATTTTGAAAATTGTCCCTGGGCCTTATTTGTTAACGTAGGTTTAGAGTTTGCTATGGAGTGGTACTCAGCAGCAAGCTGATTTTCCAAGCCAATGTGATATGGTGATCAAAATATTGGCTTAAGATTTGGAGAAGCGTGGGTTCACAACCAACTTCAGCTGTTGTCACTTTAGGTGACTTGGATCATTCTTTCAGAATGTGATAGATTTGCTGAGGTGTGAAAAGGGATCCTAATGTAATCTGTCTGGAGCTCTCAGATATAAATATATTGGGGGAGGGTGTGAATAGAGTTTTCCCCTTCTGTTGTCAGGCATCCTGTAGGATTAGATGAATTGTTACGTACTGGGCTCAGAACATTGAAATCCAGTTGCCTCTGACCCGTCAAAACCGCGGAGGACAAAATCGCGCTCGACGAAAGCGCGCATTTGACGTCATCACAGCGCGACGAAAAAAAATAAAAATTGAAATAAAATTAAAATTAAAGCAAGCCGATTCACATAAAGGTAAGGGTTAGGTTTAGGTTTAGGGTTAGGTTAAGGGTTAGGGTTAGGTTTAGCGTTAGGTTAAGGGTTACGTTTAGGGTTAGATTTAGGGTTAGGTTAAGGGTTAGGTTTAGGGTTAGGTTTAGGGTTAGGTTTGGGGGGGTTAGGGTAAGGTTTTCGCTTTATTTTTACATTTTTCGATCACAGCGCGATGTTTTCGTCGCGTTGTGATGATGTCAAATGCGCGCTTTCGTCGAGCACGATTTTGTCCTCCGTGGTTTTGTGGTGGAACCGCCTCTGACTCCCTCATTCAGCCACAAACTTTGCATAGGAAGCTGTGCCACAACTAGACCAGTCTTTGAGAGTTCACTTTTGGTTCACCTGGAAATGGAGACGTTTGCCCTGGCACACCCTTCCCCCTCCACCCCCCCAGCATGCCTTTCAGGCAGAGAAGTTTTCATGCCTGGTAATCTCACTTTATAAACATGCCCTCCCAGTGTTTATACAACTGAAATGAGATAGATACCAGGGAAAGCCTATGTAGAAAATCTCTCTCAAGAAAACCATGCTTGTTTAAAGAGCCCGAGGCTGCTCTTTAAAATGGTTGAGAAAGAAAGGCTATGCAAACATGAAAACAGTCAGATTAGAAGGATCCCTGTCTCACCTCACCATCCACCCACTCAAATAACCAGGATTAATTCTATGCCAGGCAGGTGAAATAGGAAAGAGCTGCCTAAAAGTCTTTCTGTTGGATGTCTCTGGTGCTTGATGTTTCTCAAACTGAAATAGCAATAGCACTTAGTCTTATATACCACTTCACAGTGCTTTATAGTCCTCTCTAAGCGGTTTTACAGAGTCAGCCTATTGCCCCGAACAATCTGGGTCCTCATTTTACCCACCTCGGAAAGATGGAAGGCTTAGTCAACCTTGAGCCTGGTGAGATTCAATCTGCCAAATTTCAGGCAGCCGGCAGTCAGCAGAAGTAGCCTGCAGTACTGCACTCTAACCACGCCGCCACCATGGCTCAAAGCTGCTTAAAGAATTTTTCTTTTGCATTGTCTTCTCTCAACAAAATAATTTGTGTTTAGAGATGAGGTGAGTGTATGGCGACTGAGAAAAAGGGACCTGCATCTAATAGCCAAGTTGAACTTTGAGACATGGTTCTATTTATCATTTATTTACCATCTAAATTTCTAGGGCTGCCCATTTGTCAATAATAACTGGGCAGCTTACAAGAATTAGAAAAAAAAAAGGAAAAATAATATACTACAGGGAGTCCTTAACACAATTAATGGCCACAATTTAGACCAGAATTTCCATTGCTAAGCAAGGCTGCGTTTAAATGAATGACAACCCCTCCCCCAATTTATGAACTCTTTTGCCATGGTTGTTATGTGAATCACAAAGTTATTAAGTGAATATGGCTTCTGTCATTGACTTTGTTTGTCAGAAGCTAACTGGAAAGACTGCAAGTGGTGATCACATGACCCCAGACACAGCAACTATAGTAAATACCATATTTTTCAGAGTATAAGACGCACCAAGATTTTGAAGAGGTAAATTTTTTTAAAAAAGTTTTTGCACTCTGCCTCGTTTTTTGTGAAAAATTGGGTATGCAGAGAGTTTGAGAGGCTTGCATAGTGCTCCTGGGGTCGGGGGGGGGCATACATGAGCAAAAAAAGACCCATTTTTCACTCATTTCTGCCTTCCCCAGCCCCCAGGAGCTTTCTCAAAGCCTTCTACAGGCTCTGCACTGCCATTTTGGTGAAGGGGGCGGGGTTTTGGTAGGCCAAAAATGCTGTATTCCGTGTATAAGACGCACACAGATTTTCACCCTCGTTTTTTTTAGGGGGGGGGGGAAGGTGCATCTTATACTCTGAAAAATACAGTACATGCCAGTTTGCCAGCATCCAAATTTTGATTATGTGACTGTAGGAATGCTGCAATAGTTGTAAGTGCGAGGACAGGTTATAAGTCCCACCCCCCCTTTTAATACCACCAGAAGTTGAATATATCGTTTTTTAACCTTCATTTAAAAGTGGTTGTGATATGTTGCAGTGTTGTAACATTTCTAACCAGTGATTTTGTGTTAGTGTACGTGTCCAGCTCGTGCATAAAGGATAAGAAGTTTGAGGAAGTAGATTAGTGCTGCGGGTTCAGTTCACTGGCTTGTTGCTTTGGAAATCGCTTCTGGATTTTGTGCTTCTGCTTGTGATGAAAAAAAATGCAGCTTTGATTTTGGTTTTTGCTGGTGAGATGTTTGTTGTAGAAATGGCTAGTATATATTACTTTGTAAAAGTAAAAAGTTGAAGGCAATGTTATTATATTTTACTGTGCTAAAAAGAGTAAGAAGTCAATGCTTTTTTCTTTTTTATTCTTCCTCTATCTCATATTTTTTTCTTCTTTCCTTTTCCCTCCCTTAGTTTACCACTATTTTTTTATTTTCCTTTGTATTTTATTTCCTGATAGATCATAAAAATTTTCAAAGACAGTTTTGGCTTGTTGCTGCTCGCAGGAGTGGCTAAAGAAACCAAGAATTCTCTGTCGTAAAAAAAAAGAGTTACATCTTAATTTATTTGTTCATGAGCCAAAAACAAAGCCTCACTTATAGTTCTGGTATGTTAAAATAAGAACAAACCAATTATCCTTTGAACATAATGCTAAACAAAGTGAAGGCGAACACGCTTATTACCTTAATCCTTGATTAAGGAAGCTTGGGTGGATGTAGTATGACAAATGTTTTTAAAATATTACGTATATAGCTATGGGGATGCTTTTTAGGAGATACAAGTATGTGTCCCTTTAGAAATCTTAATTTGGTTCCCCCCCCTCCAGCTTCTGTTGACAAAGAGAGATATCCTCAAATATAGTTTGGTCCCAATAGCCTGGGGTTTTCTTTTTGTCTTGAATTCTTGTCCAGTTGTTAAGTGAATCACTAGAGCTGTTAAGTTAGCCATGCAGTTGTTAGATGAATCTGACTTCCCCATTGACTTTGGTTGTCAGAAGATTGCAAAATGATCACCTGACACCTCCCACCCCACCAGGGACACTGCAGTTGTCATAAATATGAGACAGTTGCCAAGTGTCCGAATTTTGATCAGGTGACCATGCAGATGCTGCAATGGTCGTAAGTGTGAAAAAACAGTCATAAGTCACTTTTTCCAGTGCTGTTGTAACTCTGAACGGTCACTAAATGAATGGTTATAAGTCAAGGACTACCTGTATTCAGTTCACCACACCATGTCTGAAATTATATGAAAGTCTAGCAATAGGCTTTCAGGGGCTTTTCTCATGGACTGGAATAAAATTAGAGACAAATTTCCCACTTGTGTTTGTTTGTCTTTGGGGTGTTTTTTTTTTTTTTTGGTCAAGCTGTTTTGACCTGTGTGATTAAGACTCTGCCTTCAGCGCTGCAGGAGCTGGGAAATTATCACAGATGTTGGGACTTTGGTTTCAGAATCCTTTTGAGATTCTGCCATGCACATTTGCCTTTGAAAGAATTCAGAAGGCAGGCAGAGCGGAGCTTTGAGGCAAGACTGTTTGGTTTCTGCTTTTCAGCATTTCTACTTCCTAGAATTCTTTGAATGCCTTTCGGGATGAGGTCACTCTAGTTATTTCTGTTCCTGGTGTTTCGTTCTGTACTTTTTTCAAATCATTCTCTCATGGCTGCCTGGGTCAGAAGTGGGACTTTTGAAAGGGAAGGCATTGGGAAGAGAAGCTGAAGGACCTCTACTCTGGGAGACATTTGAAGACTTAGATTGCCTGGTAGGCCTTGAGAGGTTGGGCTTCAGCTGCCGTTGGGTCTTTCCGTTGCTGCTTCCGCTCTTTGCAGAACCTCAACCCGTGTGCTCAGCGCTGTCCACGGTAGAAGGGAAAGGTCAGATATGGATCTCAAAGGGTTTCAACGAGGGGCAGAGCACAAGGAAGAATACAGGCAGTCTTCAATGTACGACCACAATTGAGCCCAAAATTTCCGCTGTTAAGTGAGACATTTGTCAAGTGAATTTTGTCCCATTTTACAATCTTTCTTCTCATAACTATGAAAAAGGGTCATAAGTCACTTTTTTCAGGACTGTTCTAACTCTGAATGGTCACTAAGCAAACTGTCGTAAGTTGAGGACTACCTGTGTGGTACGTTTCGGTGATGTGCGATAAAGTTGGATTTCAGCCAAAGCGGAGACGAAATAAAATGACTATTTTCTCTGAAAAGATTTAAAGGAAGTGTAAGAAAAGGTGGTTCGGTGGCTAAGACTAAAATGGCTAAAATTAGGCGATGCGGTGGCTCAGTGGTTAAGATGCTAAGCTTGTCGATCAGAAGGTGAGCAGTTCAACAGTATGAATCCCTAGCGCTGCGTAATGGAGTGAGCTCCCATTACTTGTCCCAGCTTCTGCCAACCTAGCAGTTTGAAAGCACGTAAAAATGCAAGTAGAAAAATAGGGACCACCTTTGGTGGGAAGGTAACAGCGTTCCGTGCACCTTCGGCGTTTAGTCATGCCGGCCACATGACCACAGAGATGTTTTCGGACAGTGCTGGCTCTTCAACTTTGAAACAGAGATGAGCACCACCCCCTAGAGTCAGGAATGACAAGCATATATGTGTGAGGAGAACCTTTACCGTAAGAAAGGTGGTGTCCATTCCGGGCAAAAAATAAAACCTTTATCCCTCTGGCAGGGTGTGGGGTGTCACCTAATAAGTGACACTATATATAATAATAAGTTCATTATTGAACTAAGGGGTGGATCAGCAGCCTTACATATTGATAGTTCCTGGTGCAAAGGAATGAAGACTTTTTCCACGGCTGTAACTAGCTGCTGTTGCTTATAGTGCTTCCAAGCTTGTAAATGTCTCTTTGCTTTTACGTCTTCCAGGGCAAGGAAAAAGTTTCCTTCAAGCAGAAATCACAAAGAAGCAGCTTTTGTTTTTATCTTATGCTTACATAAAAATGATGATCTCAGCTAGATAAGGCATTTTTTTTAAAAAAAACAGGCCTTGTAGGTTTTCCCCTCTGTTCCAATGGCTCCAGAATAGGGGAGGCTCTGAGTTTAGCAGAAATCTTGGCTTCCTGCTGCTGCGGCCCAAACAGTTCTGCTAACAACACTCAAAGCTGAGTCTTAAGCTTCTTCGCTTCTTAGCCAGTTCGGCCTGTTTGTTGCAAGGACATGGTGTTGTGTTGCTGGAGTGTGAGAGGGCTGTCGTTTATGGGGCCATATCTTGTGTGAATTATGTAATCTGGTTCAGTTTGCCTTGGAAACTCTAGCCTCCGAACCTGACGTCTGTTGCAGGAGAGGAAGATATTCAGCCAGCGTTTGGCAACTCTGAGCAAAACCAGAGAAGGAAAAACCTACTTTAACTTTGTTAAAGGCAGTGGCTCCTAACAGGCTGTATATCTGGATGGTTCTAGTTCCATATGGATCTGTCTTGAAATCAAGGTTATGAACTTTACTTAAAAACTTGTAAATCTGTGATCTGGAAAAATCCTCGAAACTACTCTGGAGATTGGGAGTCCATTGCCAGTTACAGCAGAGTTAGTATTGGAGTGTAGTATTGCTCAGACAATAGGGATGCAGTGGCTCAGTGGCTAAGGTGCTGAGCTTGTTGATCAGAAAGTGAGCAGTTCAATGGTATGAATCCCTAGCGCCGCGTAATGGAGTGAGCTCCCATTACTTGTCCCAGCTTCTGGCAACCAAGCACATAAAAATGCATGTAGAAAAATAGGAACGACCTTTGGTGTGAAGGTAAGAGCATTCCGTGCACCTTTGGTATTTAGTCATGATGGCCACATGACCACAGAGACGTCTTCGGACAGTGCTGACTCTTCAGCTTTGAAATGGAGATGAGCACCGCCCCCTAGAGTCGGGAATGACTAGAACATATGCGTGAGGAGAACCTTTACCTTATTGCTCTGACAGTGCATTAAAGTAATTCAGGTGGCCTTTGTCAGTCTTGCTACCTCCCAGTTTCTGCTGCTCCTCCTTGCTGCTCTTTGATTAGTATGAAAACTAGAAGAGAAAGCCCACTTGACACCATGCTGTAATGATCAACAGATTTTTCAGCAGATTTTTTCAGAGAATTTTGTGATAATTCCAGCCGCTTGTAGGGATTTAAAAAGACATGGTTTGAGTACTGTGAAGCACCAACTTTTCATGGTGGAAATCCTAGCTTTAGCCTCTGGTATTTCCAATTAAATTACTTGGCTTAGATTTGGGTGAACTACAATTAGCTAGAATAAATTTAAAGCTGGAAGGACCAGTGGTTTCAATTCAGTCCAGGACAGTTTCATGTATTTAGAAGAAAACTTTGATAGATAATGTATGTTAAAAGAATATTGCTGGCCACCTTATAGTGTAGTATTCTTGCTGTTGAAGGAGGGTTTGGCCTAATCAATCTTGGCGAACCTCTTCGGCACCAAATGCCAAAATGGGAGCAGACGCAGGGGAGCGCTGGAAACTGGAAGAACAGCTCCCCAGAGCGTGCATGCTTCCGATTTCCGGTGTGGGCATGCATGCCTGTCATCTGGTCTTCCAGTTTCTGGCACGCATGCGCACAAGACGACCAGCTTGCCGGCACACAGGCAAAAACGCAGGAAACTGGAACAGCAGCTCCTGATGCGCATGCCAGTTGGTACATTGGAACCCGGAAGGGCGATAGCTGGCATGACTCTGAATACCACTTCCGACACATGTGCCATCAGTCCCCCATCACAAGGCTAATTGGATGGAGGGAGATCAGCTTTCCTAACTAGTTACTCTTTATGGATGGGGATGATGTTATTCATTCAGACATGCCTGACTCTTGGCGATTCTATGGGCCAGATCTCTCCACCTCTCCCAATCTTGCACTACGTCTTTGAGTGCCTTTTTCTACTCTCTGTCTGGTGTCAGCTTCGATGGTGTGCTCTTTAATAGGGCTGTGAAAAGGAACAAAGGTCATTTGGGCACACAGGGTGTCCCTGTGACAGGTGCAACTCTCTAAAGCAGCTACATCTTCACTTGGGATTGCATGGTTACCCAATCCTAAAAAATGACTCTGGGAAAAGATATCTGAGGATTTGCAACACATTTGCAATGGCCCATGCATATCTGTAAGTTCAGTCCATGGTATTCTTTGGAATCTTTGGTTTGCATGTGCCATAGTGAGGTTGTTTCTGTAGTACTGTCATTCTGTAGTCTTTTAAAGAGGTTTCACCACAAAACCGCGCTCGACTAAACCGCGCTTGACTAAACCGCGTAGCTGACGTCATCAACAGCGCGACAACAGCGCGGAGACAGGAGCACGCTGTAAACGCTAAACCTAAAATTAACCCCTAAACCTAAACCTAACCCCCCTAAACCTAACCCTTAACCTAACCCTAAACCTAATCCTAACCCTTAACCTAACCCTAACCCTTAACTTAACCCTAAACCTAACCCTAAACCTAACCCTAAACCTAACCCTTACCTTAAGTTGAATCGGCTTGCTTTCAAAGCACTATTTAAAGCACCCTTCTTTCTCCGCGCTCGCTGTTGTCGCCCTGTTGATGACATCAGCGACGCGGTTTAATCGGGCGTGGCTTAGTCGAGCGCGGTTTTGTCGTCACGTTTTAAAGACACTGCTGATCCTAAGGTAACCGCATATGAGTTTCAGGATGCATAGATGAAAAATGATCTCAATTTTCTTTTTCTTTCCTCACCAGATTGCGCAGTAAATGTTCACAAAAACTGCAAGAATCTTCTGCCTGAATGCAGCAGCAGCAGCAGATCCAAGGTAGATCGTGCCATCTTACTCATATGGACACATTTATTTACTTACTTACTTCTGTAGCATTGTTATTTCTTACAGCTCAAAGTGGTTCACAATACAGATACAAATTAAACAAACAGCCCAGATCTATAATTTATACCAGTGTGAAGGCTGCTTTTTTTGGTTCTGATACAAACAGGTTCTGATACAAGCTGTTATTAACAGAATAACGGAGTTGGAAGGGACCTTCAAGGTCTTCTAGTTCAACCCCCTTGTTCAACAGGAGACTCTATACCAGGGGTGTCAAACACGATTTCATTGAGGGCAGCATCAGGGTTGTGTTTGACCTTGGAGTGAGGTTGTGGGGGGCAGGGCTGGGGGGCAGGGCCAGCTCAACATCACTTGTGTCAGGGTGCCTGTAGTAGCCCGAGCGCTCTGCCAGTGAAAACGGGCTCCCAATCTTTTTTTCCCAGCTGCAATGGCCTCTGCAACCCTCTGCCAGCGAAAACGGAGCTCAGGAGGGCCCCTCCTGAACTCTGTTTTTGCTGGTAGAGGCACCATGGGCCAGCCCTTTGCTGTTTCCAGTGAGCACCTCGTGAGCCGAATCCGGCCTGTGGGCCTTGAGTTTGACACCCCTACTCTATACCATTTCAGGCAAGTGGTTGTCCAGTCTCTTCTTAAAAACCCCTAGTGATACCCACAACTTCTGAAAGCAAGCTGCTGATTATTTTTGTGAAAAGATATAATTGTTTATTTTTAAAGTTAGAGTACAGCGTTATCTATCCTAATCTTGTCGTTGAATGTTTGTGAACAGGAGTAAATGACTTCAAATGAGCCAATCAATTTATTTTAGGTAAAGATAAATAATAATTATATTCCATTAAAGCAGAGGGTGGTGGCAGAATTTGTGAAAATAAGTTAATTGTATGACTACTTCCTGAATCTTTCTAAAAAAGAACTTCTGATTAACAGGATCAAAACAGGCTAATCATTTATCTTGCTGAATATTGGTGGATGACTACGAGCATCTTTTAAGTTGCTGAGGCAGAGAGATTCCTTTTCTATCACTTGCTATCAAATTACTAGTTTTCTTAAAAATATACTGCTTGTGTCCCTGAAGGAAAAAAATGAAGAATATTATTGGTTGACCAATTGATGCACAAAACAAAACAAGAATATTTGTTTAAATCTTTTAAAACATGTCCTGTACCAGTAGTCCTTGACTTACAACCATTTGCTTAGTGACTCTTCAAAATTACGACGGGACTAAATAAAAGTGACGTATGACCACTTTTCACAATTATGACCATTGCAGCATCCCCTTGGTCACATGATTAAAGTTCTATCACTTAGCAACTGGTATGTAATTATGACAGTTGCACTGTCCTGGAGTCATGTGATCACCTTCCTCCCCACCTTCTGAGCAGCAAAATCAATGGAGGAAGCCAGATTTAATGATCACACGATTCACTTTAATAACTGCAGTGATTTGCTTCTGGCAAAAAGTCATAAAATGGGGTGAAAACTCAACACCTGCCTTTCTTAGCAGCCAAAGTTTTGGGCTCAATTGTGATCGTAAGTCAAGGGCTACTTATACTGGGGCATATTTATTTTCCATTTACCGTATTTTTCAGAGTATAAGACGCTTATTTTTTCCTCAAGAAAGAGGCTGAAAATCTGGATGCATCATATACATCGAATACAGCATTTTTTTGCTCCTGAAGCCCCACCCCCTTCACCAAAATGGGCTTCAGCTTTTCTGACCGCCTCCTACGTGTTTCTTGAGACCCTCCCTAAACCTATTACATCACATATCACATGTGCAGTATACCGTATTTTTCAGAGTATAAGATGCACCTTTTTTCCTCAAAAGAGGCTGAAAATCTGGGTGCTTCTTATATACCGAATACAGCATTTTTTGCCTCCCGAAGCCCCGCACCTTCATCAAAATCTCTGTGCATACCCTTATGGAAGCTTTCAGAGAGCTCCTGGGGGCTGGGAAGGGCAGAAATAAGCAAAACAACGGCCCATTTTTGCCCCCCAGCCCCCAGCAGCATTCTATAAGCTATGCATGCAATTTGTTTGACAAAAAATAGGCCTGTTTTCCCAAAAAACAGGCTTTTTTTTTGCTTGTTTTTGCTCCCCCATTTCCCCAGGGGCACTGTGCAAGCCTCCCCCCCAAGGCTGTTCATGCCTTTTGTTTGAAGAAAAACGGGCCGTTTTTGGGAGGTTTGCAGAGTGCAAAAACTTTTTTTTCCCTTTTGGAAAGCTCTTTAACTGATGGATGAGAATTACATTGATCAAGTGCTGTGCCAGCAGAAACAAAGTCTTAGGTGCTGCAGGTTGTCAGCAATTT
Organism: Thamnophis sirtalis; assembly: GCF_051295495.1. NCBI lineage: Eukaryota > Metazoa > Chordata > Lepidosauria > Squamata > Natricidae > Thamnophis > Thamnophis sirtalis. The sequence goes on along the minus strand of NW_028261381.1, from coordinate 161,636,405 downwards.
CCTTCTCCAGCACATGGATAAATACACCTGGAAACCTACCTACTCTCTCTCCCCCATCTATCTACTGTATTTCTCTCTCTCTATCTCTCTACCTACCTACCTACCTACCTACCTACCTACCTACCTACCTACCTACCTACCTACCTACCTACCTACCTACACTCTTTCTCCCCCTACCTACCTACTGTATTTCTCTCTATCCCTCTACCTACCTACCTACTCTTTCTCTCCCTCCCTACCTATTGTATTTATTTCTCTCTCTCTCTCTTTCCTTCCCTCTCTCTCTATTTACCTACCTACTTTTTAAAAAAAATTGCCTCTTCAAAACCTTGGTGCGTCTTATACTCTGGTGCATCTTATACTCCAAAAAATAGTAGTTAAAATAGTAGTTAAAATTGGGGAGATTGAGAGGTTTATTTGTTTTGTTTTGTTATGTTGCTTTAAACAGCCATTTAAACCTTGAAGTAGGATTGAGGAACTTATGTCCTTCCAGATAATTCTTTCCCTGGACATTGATCCTGCTAACTAATGTTTATGGCAGGCTAGTGTTTATGGCATTAGAGTAATGTGGCAACTTTGCAATTTTACATAATTATTTAATTATTGGAACTTAATAGAAGATCTCACTAAAGGAATTTGACAGAGTTTAAGTGGATCTGTGAAGAACACAATTTTCAGAAAAGTAGCACTTTATTTGAAATTTTTAAAAAAATATAACAACGGAACACCAAACACTTACTTGAAGACTGGTATTCCTTTTATAATTGTCAACCCTTCTAGGTAGGCCAGATCAGGAAATCAACTCCATACCCACACCCACACACAAACACTAATTTATTGAGCTTGGCTGTAATACAGAATTTTGCAATTGCTCCAGTTCCCAGATGAAGAAGATCTGATTTACAGACAATATGGACTTACGAATGGGCTGCCTATTAACTTAAACATGGCAGAAGGCCTTCTTCTTCCTTGAGCCAATGAACTGGTGAAGCCATGCCCATGATTTCACACTGGAGCCCTACGGTTGGAACATACGGCCTGTTTTCAGTGTTTCATGAAAACATCACGCGGCTTCAGCATTTCTTTTGCCCCAAGTCGAATGCCATCTGCCTTTTGTAGTATAGGTAGCCCTTGGCTTACAACCATTAATTTAATTATTGTTTGAAGTGACAATGGCACTAAAAAAGTGACTTATTACCATTTTTCACACTTAACGACTGCTGCAGCATTCCCACAGTCACATGATCAAGATTCGGACACTTGGCATGCATTTATGACGATTACAGTGTGCCGAGTTCATATGATCATTTTTTGTGACTGTCTGACAAGCAAAGTCAATGGGGAACCCAGATTATCTTAATAACCTTGTTATTGATTCAACAACTGCAGTGGCAATAAGATTGTAAAATGGACCAAAACTCCATTTGTCTCACTTAACAACAGAAATGTTGGGCTCAATTGTGGCCGTAAATCAAGGACTATTTGTAATAGTCAATCTGTTTGTAACTACATGTTCTTACTTACAAATTCAAAGTTTAAGGCACATTTAGGAATAGAACTTGTTCTTAATCTGGGGCCTACCTCCTCCCTATTCTTATACAGGTAGTCCTCCTTTAGCTGCCATAATTGGGGCTGGCAACTCTATAGTTAAGCAATAAGGTCATTAAGCAAAACAGCATGTGCCCACAGTGGGCTGGGCTTACAACCTCACTTCCACCATGGTCATTAAGCCAAATCACCTGTGGTCAAGAATTGAGATATTATGTGACCATGATTTGCAACTTGCTGCTGGCTTCTCCATTTAACTGGAAGTACAATACATTGTACATTGGAAGTACAATACATTAGCAGAGTTGGAAGGGACCTTGGAGGTCTTCTAGTCCAACCCCCTGCCTAGGCAGGAAACCCTATACCATTTCAGACAGATGGCTATCCAACATCTTCTTAAAGACTTCCAGTGTTGGGGCATTCACAACTTCTGGAGGCAAGCTGTTCCACTGATTAATTGTTCTAACAGGAAATTTCTCCTCAGTTCTAAGTTGCTTCTCTCCTTGATTAGTTTCCACCCATTGCTTCTTGTTCTATCCTCAGGTGCCTTGGAGAATAGTTTGTTCATGTTTCCCTTGCATGAAAATAGGCAACGATCATAAGTGCAAGGATTAGTTGTAAAGTTACATTTCCAGTGCTGTTGTAACATTGAATGAAGTAGTCATTAAACAAAAGTCCACTCCCACTAGTAAATCACACAGGCCTTTTCCAAATGTGGCTCTGGACTTTAAAAGGTTTCTGTCCCTTTCCCCAGGTAATGGTTCTTGCATACAGTATTTCCAATCAGGTCACCTTTCTTACTCTTTACAATAATAAGCTTCCATTGGGTGATTGAGATTCTATAAACCCCAAAGTTCCTGTGGATAGTTGAAGCTCCCATTCAATCTCCACTTCCCCTCGTTTAAGAGTACGGTTAGGTCTTTACCAGTGGTGTGTTTCAAAATTTTTTAGAACCTCTTCTGTAGGTGTGGCCTGCTTTGTGGGAGTGGCTTGCTGGCCATGTAACTGGGTGGGAGTGGCTTGCCAGCCATGTGACTGGGTGGGCATGGTCAACTTGTAAAATGTGGTGAAACTCACTTAACAACGCTCTTGCTTAGCAACCAAAATGTTGGCTCAGAAACTGGCATTTGAAGCACGCAAGTCTTAAAGCTGTCAAGTTACAAGACTCTTGCACCCCTAACCCTTTAGGAAAAAAAACCCCAGGGGTGTTCAAACTTAACAGCTTTAAGACTTGTGGACTTCAACTCCCAGAATTCCTCCTCCAGTCATGTTGGCTCGGGAACTCTGGCATTGAAGTGTGCAAGTCTTAAAGCTGTCAAGTTACAAGACCCTTGCACCCCTAACCCTTTAGGAAAAAAACCCCCAGAGGTGTTCAAACTTGATAGCTTTAAGACTTGTGGACTTCAACTCCCAGAATTCCTCCTCTCTTCATCTTGATGATGTGCAGACAAGCGGGGGAGGGAGCTGGAACCGGTTCTAAACGGCACAGTAGATTTGTGGAACCTCTTCTATAGAAGTTAGAACTGGCAGGAACTCACCCCTGGTCTTTACTAATATGGCTGTCCTGCCAGATCAGAGTGTTTTTGAGTTCAGAGGAGAAAGCTGAAAGCTTTGAATTCAGGGAATTGGGACTTGCTCAGTGGAAACTAAACCAGTTTTGGCATGGAGCTGAAGTATATGTGATTATTTGTGTCTCTTCTCTCTCTCTTATAGCAAAGGGATTTGCAACTCCGGCCCCCAGGCTCCCCCCCTAGTTTACTCCAGAGTGCCAGCCCAGGTTTGTATAATTTTTTTTCTTGTTCTGGTTTTGAATATGCTAGGCTTAGTGCTGTGAAAAATACATTATTAGAACCCATGGAGTTGCAGGGTACACTTTGTGCAATGCTGCCCAAAAGGAATGGAACAGCTACACTGTCCTGCTTGGTGAAAAGTCCAGAATGTTCTTTAGCCAATCTACTGTCCTTGTGTATCTTAATATTTTTTATTGTCCTGTGAAACTTTTTTTAAACAAAAAGCAGGGTAGGAAGGGAGCAACCACCGCAGAGCAGTGAGAAAATCAATAAGCTGCTGGCTTTTCATTGATTGGTTATTCTGTAACTGTGAAATTGAAAAATATATCTGGATCATCTGCTTTTATTAAATTGTGCCTATGGACAGAGCTTATTATATATTTAGGCCACTATCTTATATATTCTCCAAAATTAAACTGGCAAAAGAAACTATGAGAAAATCAAAGAAGTGTCTCCTGATTATTTTCTTAGTCTTAGATTTTATTTCTGTATTAATCTATAATATATAGATTAAACTGCTGAAACTAATCTTTGCTATCATGATGCAGTGCCATCTCTGAGCAGCTTTTAAGAGTCTCTTAAAGTCAAGTGGCTTATATATTTAATGAACTTTAACTGGTAATGGCCTTCATTTACATCAGGGATGTCCAACCTTAGCAACTCTAAGACTTGTGGACTTCAATTCCCAGAATTCAACTTGGCTGGGGAATTCTGGGAGTTGAAGTCCACAAGTCTTAAAGTTACGTAGCTTTAATATCCCTGATTTACATCAAGTTCTTCCCAAGATGATGTAATTTCTCAACATAGGATATGTGCGGATCATAGCAAGGTGGCCTCTTGTTATGGACGGGTGGAAATGTTGTCAATGTGCAGATTTTCTAAATGCCGTCCAAGATATTTTGGTGTGGCACCCAGTGTGTTGATAATCAATGGGATCACCACTGCCAGTTTATGCCATAATCTTTCAACTTCAATTTGCAGATCTTGATACTTTGTGATCCTCCAGTTCTTTATCTTCTATTTTGCTGCCCCCTGGTATTGCCACATCAATCATCCACATTTTCTTCTTTTCAACCACAGTTAAATTTGGTGTGTTATATACCAAGATTATCAGTTTGCATTTGGAAATACGGGTAGTCCTCAACATACGCTCACAATTGAGCCCAAACTTTCTGTTGTTAAATAAAACATTTTAAGTGAGTTTTCACTTTTCTTGTCACAGTTCTTAAGTGAATCACTGCAGTTGATAAGTTAGTAACCTGGTTGTTAAGTGAATCTGGCTTCCCCATTGACTTTGCTTGCAACCATCATAAATATGAACCAGTTGCCAAGTGTCTGATGCTGCAAAAGTCGTAACTCTGAAAAATGATCATAAGGGATATTTTTTACTGTAGTTGTAGCTTTGAACGGTCACTAAATGAACTGTTTTAAGATGAGGACTACCTGTACCACAATATTTTAACCGTCTCATTTTCATTAATCTGCTTCATTTCAACTACTTTTTCAGCTATATGTTCCCATTGATTTTTCATTATTGGCAAATGGTAATTTTTATAGAAGTTCCAGTGAATCGTTTTGGTGATTGGGTTATGTCATTGTTTATAGTCTGTGCAATTTTTTGGCAGAAGCTTGTACGGCCTACGGTTTAACCACTTCCCCCTTTATTATTTTTTGTAATAATTGACCATGTAATGCTATTCTTGCCAGCTTTCTGTTTGTGTTTTTATTAGATTATTTCAACATTCATGTTTTGTTTCCTGTATAATCAGTTAGTCCCAGTTTTCTCAGTTAAAATTCTAAAGATCATGACTGTTTTGCTTAGCCTATGCCTGCTTTTCTTCTTTGACTGTTTGATAATGTACTTAATTAAATTTAATATTATTCATTTATATTCATTATATTTATTTATAATATATTTACATATTTATTGAGCATGTGTATTCTGACCCAAGAAGTAGGGTGATTAGTATACCAGTAGCAATCCCTTTCTCTCCTTTAATATACAGGGATGTCTACCCAGCTACCCACAAGGCAGCACTTTGCCTCATAAACATTGATTGCTACATTTCCTCCATGTATTGAGTAGGAGACCATACTGGGAATAGATAGATCCGTGCATCTTTCCTTTATGAAGTGATGAAGGGTTGCAGTTTATTGCAGTTAGATATTCTACAGTTTCTGGAAGCATTGCTAATGTTTTTCTATTATTATCATATTATAAATATTTTAGATAAAGCACTTTGGATACCTGCTAATTATTCTATTTTATATATATATTTATATATATATAAGTGGGTTTAGATAGGATTCTTAGAGTCGGGTGGGGCGATTGGTGAGCCAGCCAATCAGTGAGTGGTGGGTGGGGCTAAGATAGTGCAGACGAGCAGGGGGAGCGAGCAATGGAGCGGCTTCCAGACGGGCGGGGGTGAGCGAGCGACAGGGCCGGGGCAGGCATTCCGGAACTTACTTCCGGGTCCGGTGACGAACCGGTTTGTGAGAACCAGTGTGGACCGGCAGCAACCTAACACACACACACACACACACACACACACACACACACACATGCAAAAAAGTATTTAGTCAGCCACCAATTGTGTAAGTTCTCCCATTTAAAAAGATGAGAGAGGCCTGTAATTGACATCATGGGTAGACTTCAACTATGAGAGATAAAATGAGAAAACAAATCCAGACAATCACATTGTCTGATTTGGAAATACTTTTTGGTACATTTTCATGGGTGTAGGTATGCTGGTCTTGTTGTATTCGGGTCTTTTCCCGTGAAAAATTGAGATTGTCTTGGCAACGTTTTGGCGAAGTCTCACTCGCCATCTTCAGGCTGGTGTTTTTGGCTTAAAGCGTGGCCGGAGCTGCCGTCTTTCTATAAATCTTGATAGGGGTGTGTGGAGTGCTGGCGTTGTTTCAGTAAGTGGATTGATTGGATGTGTGGCTGTATTATGATTGGTAGATTGGTGCGGATTGGTAATGATTGGTGCTGGCTGTGGGTCCGTTGTTGTTTTGTGTTGTAACGGCCTGGGTGGTGGGTGGGGCTCGTTTGTTTACCAGGACTGGTTTCCAAATGTCTGGTAGGCGGGAGATATCGTCACATTTATTCATATTGTTTATTCATGGTCTATTTTGATAGCTTCCATAATTATTCTCTTGTTGAAGTGTTCAGTTTTGGAGATTAACCTGGTTCCTTCAAAATTAATTTCATGTCCTGTAGCTTTAAGGTGCTGAAAAAGGGAGGAAGTTTTTTCTTTTTTTCTGACTGCGTTCTGGTGTTCTGCGATGCGTGCATTTATTCTCCAAGGAAAACCAAGGAGTCTACGAAATATCATGCAAAATCTGCCCTGCAACATACATAGGACAAATGAACAGGAGAATCCCGGGCTTTGGTTTGGCTCCAAGTTTGCAGGCCATGATAGATAAATCTGAACATAAACCCAAACTCTGGCTTAGATATGTAGATGACACTTCGTAATTTGACCACACAGGAAGGAAAAACTGGACAACTTTCTCACACATCTCAACAGCCTACACCCCAAAATACAATTTACTATGGAAATAGAAGCTAACAACCAACTTGCCTTTTGGGACGTCCTAATCTACAAAAAACCTAATGGCTCCCTAGGACACACCATCTACCAGAAAAAAACACACATCAACCGCTACTTAAACACACAATCCCATCACCACCCTGCACAGATCAACTCTGTAGCCAAGACTCTCATCTCCAGAACCAAACGCCTAGCCGACAAAGACCATCTAAAAACTGAATTACACACTCTCACAAACGTATTAATTTCCAACGAAATCCAAAGAGATACAATTACCAACCTAATCCAAAAAGAGAGACTCCCCAAGAACCGAGACACAGAACAGGACAATGGCATCACCCTCCTCCCTTATATTAAAGGCACCACAGATAGAATCAGCAAAATTCTTCACAAACACAATATCAAGACAGCCTTCGGCACTGACCAAAAAATAGTCAACATCTTAAGAAACCCCAAAGACAAGATCCAGCTAGAAAACCAAGGAGTCTATGAAATACCATGCAAAATGTGCCCAGCCATATACATTGGACAAACTAATAGAAGAATAAATGCACGCATCTTAGAACACAAGAACGCAGTCAAAAAAGAAGAAAAAACTTCCTCCCTCTTCCAGCACCTTAAAGCAACAGGATATGAAATTGATTTTGAAAGAACCAAATTAATCTCCAAAACTGAACACTTCAACAAGAGAATAATTATAGAAGCCATTGAAATAGAGAAACACTCCCACAACATGAATAAACGTGACAATACCTCCCCCCTACCAGTCATCTGGAAATTAGTCCTAGTCAACAAACGAGTCCCAGCCACGAAAACCGACACCGGACCCAGAACAACACAGGACGCAACTACCAATCACCCTTACCCAACTCAAACCCAAACCCATCCCATAGACCAAATGCAACCGCCATCAGAAGCCAAGCCACGGCGGCATCACCAACTGCTGCACCCCCTCCGATCTCTGCACAAAGCAAACTGAAACACGCCATGAACACATGGCCAAACCGCAAACTCGGAGCCAAACCAAAGCCTGGGATGTTACACCACACCATCTGCTCAGGACATTATATCACAGAACTCAGGAGGTTACAAAGCAAAGGCTCAGGATGTTACAATGCAGCCAATCCCCCCAGGAGATTGCAGCACAGGACTCAGGATATCACTACAATAGAGCTCAGGATGTCATCACACAGCCCATTACCCAGATCGTTACAACAAAAAAGAACATTAGGCACACAGCCAGTACCTCAGTCACACAGGATGTTACGAAACAGCCAACTAATCTGCAAACATCAACTCCATCAACTAATCAAGATGTTACAACACAGCCAACCAATCCGCTTACAGCAACAAAGCCAGCACTCCACACACACATACCAATATTTATAGAAAGATGGCCGCTCTGATCACACTTTGCTCGCACAAGCACGAAGCCGAAGGCACCAGCCTAAAGATGGGGAGTGGAACCTCGTCGAAATGTCACCAAGATACTTTCCATCTTACACGGGAAAAGACCCGAATACTCCAAGACCTGCATGCATATATACCACATATACAAATGTGGTATTTGTGACACATTTTTAAATGTTCATTTGACTGAGTTTCATGTTTAATGAATAAAGTAAATAACAACATCTTCCTTTCCTACTCTGATGATTTTGATATTTCTTTCCCCTGATTTTCTACCTAGAATCTCCTGTGGTCTTCCTTCCCTGCATAATATTAGCATGAAGGAGGTGCCTTTCATTTTGCATTAATAATACTTTATATTTTAAGTTAAGGCTACAAACTAATTTTTCTGAGCTGCTTTCCTATGTGAACCCATTAGGGCATGATCTAACAATATATCATCTTGAGAAGGGGTGTCAAACTTGATTTCATTGAGGGCCACATCAAGGTTGTATTTGACCTTGGGGGGCTGTGGTGGGCATGGCCAGCTCAGCGTCACTCATGTTGGGGGTACCTATGGTGGCTTGAGCACTCTGCTAGCGAAAATGGGCTCCCAAGCTCTATTTTCAGCTGCGACAGCTTCCTGCAACCCTCTGCCTGCGAAAACGGAGCTCGGGAGGGCTGCCCACGGCCTTCACGAGCTCCGTTGCGATGGCCTCTTGCAACCCTCTGGCAGTGAAAATGGAGCTTTCCCTGCTTTCCCTGGCAGAGGCACCACAGGCTGGTCCTTCGCTTTTTCCAGGGTGGCCCGCAGGCCAGATCTAAGCATCCCGTGGGCCAGATCTGGCTTGTGGATCTTGAGTTTGACACCCCTGATCTTATTCAAATGTTTTATTTTCATTTTTCATTTTCATTTCATACAGTCACATATATACTGTGCATGATTGGGGCCATATAACATTGGGCAATAAACACAACCATCCTTGTACTCCCCAAAATACAAAACCAATATACCACTTCAACCCTCCATACACCCTTTCTTACTCCCCAACTTTCCTTTCTCCCCTCCAACATTCCCCTCTCCTACTTCCCCTCCCCCTCTAACACTCCTCTCTCCCCCTCCCTTCCATCTCACCCTCCTTCCGATCCTCTCTCCCACCCTCTCTACCCCTCCCTCTTCTTTCCCTCTGCTCCTCGCTTCGGTGTATTTCTACTATCTATCGATATATTCAGCTTCTTATTTTTATACTAAAATTAAAAAAAGCAACAGTATACAAGTGCAATCATGTTACTTTAAAATCTGTATTTTACTATACTATACTATATTTCCCCCCTCCCCCCTCCCCCCTATGACCCCACCTCCCTTCCCCCCTCCCGACTTCCCAGAGCCCGTACACGGTATAGCTTTTTATCAAACACAATCTAAGATGTATTAAAACCAAGAAAGTTGGGGGGAAAAATAATAAAGAAAAAAAAAAAGGGGGGGGGGAGAAAAAAGAAAGAGAAGAAAAAAAGTCAGTAAAATCTCTGCGTTGAACTCAGCTTCTTACCATTACACAAACTTTAAGTAGTTTACATTGTTCCTAATCTTAATTGTTTGATTACCTGCAGGATTTCCCCAGAAGTTATTTGTTGATTCAGCTTTTGCCTGTACTCTTCTCTAGCTAGGGGCCTTATCTCTTTATCTAAGTATCTGTCTGTTTCTAAACCCTTAATTTTGTCCCCTTTGTGCCTCCTTCCTCTATAACACAATTTAGATACATTTCAAATCTTTCTTTTGGTATCCTCTTCCAACTCTTTTCGTTTTTACCCTTGTTTCTGTCTATATATTTTTTTTGTATTCATCAGTACTCCTCTCATATATGCTTTACTTACATCTCCTACAAATTCCCTGAATATACCCTTATTCATATTCAGAACAAAGTATTCAGATAGCAATTTTTTACAATCATTAATATACTTTTCATATCAAAATAAACTCCCATTCAACCTCCAAGACCTTCTTGCCTGCACTACCCTTCCCAATTCCGTCCAGACTGGGTTATGATTCAAGAGAACCCTCGCTGCAATCTTTGTCTTCTTCACCCTAGAAGATAAATCATTAGTGATTTGTATAAAATTCAAAGTTGTCCATCAAGTCTTTTTCCCTTCTAGAATTAGGTCTAATGCGATATATCTTCCAAAGGGATCTGCTTCAGTTCACTCAGCCTTAATGTCTTTTCTTAAGTATACAACTATACCATTTTTCTTTTACGTAGCAGAAGTCACAAAATATTGACCAAGTTCGAGGTTCAACAGATATTTTGGACCAGTTAATTTAATATGAATTTCTTGCAGACAAGTTATATCGTTCTTGAACTGTTTGAAACCCCTGATCTTAAGGATGTATAATCTGACCCAAGAAAGTTAGTGTCCAACCTGAGAGCTTTTGGCAAGTATATTTGTTGTAAGGGGGTGGGTGGATGTTGCCATACTTGTACAGATTTAAAATGGGCCTTTGTAGAAATAGCGTCCTTGAGATAACCAAGGAGGGATGTTTGAGGGCTGTGTCTGCTACCAGAAGAAGCTTCTTTATTTTACAGGTCAGATACAATTTGTTGGATATTTTTGGTACTTCATATGTTTCTCCTGCTAAGGCAAAACAAAGTGTCTGATCTTTTACAGCCCCCAGCCTGGGTCTAGTTGAGCTTTGGAAGTTTAGAAAGGGAAGCAAGGGTGTGTGAGGGGCGGGGGGGGGGGGAGGAATATTTCCTTCAGCTTTATGGTTGAATATGACAGTGATCTATTATGTGGGAAGAGGGGAGCAGTGATCAATAGTAGTTCTCAGCAGTGTGCAGATTGTGCTAATTGAATGCAGAGTACACTTTCTCATATTCATCAGTCCATTTCCAGGGCATTCAAAGTGGGGGGAGAGGGAAGGGGAGAGAAGAGGAGGGAGCTGGGAGGTGGAGAAAGAGAAAAATGTCTCTGGTCCTTGGAAGATCTGAAGTAAAGCAGCATGCCTTTTGGGTATTATTGAGATTGAAATAGCATGTTGTGATTCTGTCTCTGAGACATAAATTTGATCTGCAAAGGAGCTCCCAATTCAGTCCAGTGAGCCAGAAGGGGGTACTGTACTTTAAGATGAGGAAGGGTGGGAATGAAGGATAGGTTGGTTTCAATAGTGAGTGCTTATGGGCAGGTGATTTCAGCCACTCCTAATGCCCTTTCTGGAGCCAGGAATGGTGGTCTGCCTAACCAGTATATAAGTTTCATTAGGCCAGGACTGAATTTGGCTTCTCACAAAGCATCTGAACTGCTTGTGAACCCCACATGCTTAGCTAGCACCATATATCAAGCTGTATTACCTGGATCTGGCTTCTTGGGCTGTGCAAGATGCAAAGGGGCAATTGGATCTCTCTTGAGATTTGTGCTGTAATCATTCCAATAAACTCTGTGATCACGAATTTTTATATGTTCTAAGAGACTTTCTGGGAGAATTTTAGGTGTATTTCATCTTTTCTGGCAATTCTTCCTGATATATCCTTCAAATTCTTCATCGTCTATAATCGTGATGGCGAACCCATGGCATGTGCGCCAGAGGTGGCCCGCAGAGCCCTCTCAGTGGGCATGTGAGCCATCGCCAGCTGCTCTTCTGGTTTCCGGCACTTTGCATGCACCACAGCGCTGGAAACCGAAAGATCAGTTGGCCTGAATGCATGCGAGCGCCGGCCAGCTGGTCTTTAAGTTTCTGGCGCTGAGGCCGCTCACGTGAACGCACACACGCGAGTTCCAGTTTGGGCCCTTGGTGCCAAAAAGGTTCACCATCACTGGTCCATAATCTTTTTCTCTAGTAGTTTGGAAAGTATCAGTTTAGTCTAGTTGAGTCCACTTAAGAGGAAAATGATCAAGGGAATGAAAGAGAGAAGAATTTGGAAGAAAGAAGGCAGATGAGGGAGGAATGAAACTTCCTACTCTGTGTGTGTGTGTGTGTGTGTGTGTGTGTGTGTGTATCTTGTTTGTTTGTTTGTTTGCTGCCCATCGTATTTCAAAATGAAACAAGATGGACAGCTTACAGCATAAAAAAACATTAAAATAATCAAATATGAATATACACACAATCCCCCTGTCCTGTTTTTATTATACTGATGGATATTTGTTAGGCGTCATAATTTTAGTGAGCTTTGTTAGTGCTACTTGTGTTGTTTATGGAGATTCTCAGTCCTAATCATGGTTATTCCAAAGCTGCTTTCTTTCAAATGGCAACTGGACTTTCTTCTTTTGGTAGAAGATGTTTCGTTTCTCATCCAAGAAGCTTCTTCAGTTCTGACAGGATGGTGGAGAATGGGAGGATTTATATTCTTCACTGCATGACTTGACTTCATGACTGCAAGCAATACAAATCCTTCCATTCTCCACCTTTCAGTCACAACTGAAGAAGCTTCTTGGATGAGAAGAAGAAAGTCCAGTTGCCTTTTGAAAGAAAATACCTTTGAGACTGCTGGTTGTGTTTTGTTTTCATTCCCTTGAGGATAGTAAGATGAGGATATTTCCCTGCCACTAAATAATTCCTGGAAGCCAATAGACTTCTCCCCATCTTTTAGCCTCTTCTCCTGTCTTGGTTTTGCAACCAGAACAGCAAAAACATCTTGGCATGAAGCACCTGTTTCTGTGGAAGGCCAAATAGCTACTTTGTTCTACAAGGTTTGGTGCCTGAGTGTCTTATATATAGTGTCAGGCCTGCAGCCATCTTTTCCTTTGGGTCTTTGGCCTGCCACAATTTCTATTATTCTGCTATGCATTTTCTATTATGGTAAAATGGGAGTGGGATTGTAAGGAGTCACAGACTATGTAGCCACAACAAAATTCTTTCTAGAAAGCCAAGGTCATCCTTTATCTCAGCACCTCTGAATTGGATTGGTGGAACTGCCAGCATGGCAGTGGAAGATTGGACCACTGGGTGGGGAAAACCAGGAAGCTTTCAGATTTGGGTTTTCCCAGATGTGCCAACATGGCTCTCTTAATAAATTGGAACTTTGAGCAATACTTTGCCTTGGACTCTGATTTACTTTTGGATGCTATTTGGAACCCTGACATATAGATTAACGATAGTTTGGTGTCTTGAGTGTCTTATATATTCTGCAAAATGAATCTGTTTGGAGAACGTATGTCTTGATCATTAGATGTGATTAATTTGTTAGTTTAGGACCCATGTGCATAATGTTATAAATTATGGCACTTGAACCAACAAGCATGTAGGGGAAGAAGCAACAACTGAGCGCCTCTTTCTTCCACTTTGTCTGTCTCAGATAAATTTTGCTTCGGTGCAAGTCATTTTCTCTCTTCCGTTGAAAAGTGAGAACAGTTATGTTTCTGTAAATGTTTGATTTGTGCCCTGTCTCTGTTTGCTAAAAAGATACTTTGCAATTTCCACATTTCGATTGAGGACGCAGTAGGGACTTGATTTTCTCCCTTTCTGACCTGCTGCTGATTAACCAATACGGCGTTGTGGAGTGACAGCTTTTACATATCTGGACATTTCTAGAAGGATCACAGGGGGAGACAGATATATAAGTGGGGTGTGCTCAGGCAATTTCGCAGCCACTTTGCAAACATGGGAAATGCTAACTCCAAGGGCAGTGGCAGCAGCAAGTCAGTCCTCCCAGCTCACTCGGAGCTGCTGTTCTGTGGCTCATTTTCCAACAAGTGGAATGAGACGATCTTTCTGGAAAATGAGCGCCTGACCTCCAAGATCATGTCGGTTCTCCAGACTCGCTCAGAGAGCCGAGGGTTGCAAAAAAGCAACCTCCAGTTTACTCCCCGATTCCTGAGTACCAACTCTGTCTTTCCTTCTATAGCTACCTCGCTCAAAGAGCACACTAGCAGGGCCCTCTTGGGCCCGGATGGCAGAACCCCTGGCTTGCCCCAGAACCTCGGCATGACAATTGCGCAGAGGGGAAGTTTGCCGTCGCAGCTAAGCATCGCCTCTGCTGGGGCTGTTGGTAAGCTCGGGTGAGTAGGTACTTTGCTGGATACAAATTGCTGCTTTTTGCAATTCTTATCTGGAATCTGGTCTTATCCTGCCTGGGAAGAAATAGCTGCTCATCTTTCACAAGTGCCTCACTTTCTATTTTTTCTATTTTTCTTCTGAAAAAAAAAACAAAAACAAAAACCAGAGCTCGGGTTTCACTGCTGGACTCTCGACTTACTTTTCTCTCAAACACAAACTCAGTCTTGATGTATTTTCCATGATTTTAATGGAAAGTCTGGGCTTATGGAGTGTGTGTGTGGGGGAGAATTAGCTTAACTGCAGTGCAATTTCATATTGTCATTTTGCAGAACATACGCAAATCCATGCATGAGTGGGCATCCACAGGGGCAGTTATACAGGTTGTGGCTTTGTTTTTTTTGTTTTTTCATTTCTGCCAAGTGTAGATATGAATTTTGTCTGTTCAGCTTGCTGAAGGAAATATGCTATTTCAGATTTTTGTTCTAATTGAGTCAGAAAATAACAGTGGTTCCCAGTCTTTGGGGGGGGGATTCAGTGGAAGAATTTGGATTATCAAATAATCAGCTTTATAGACATAGCCGCTAGATCAGAACAACAACCTGTTGAGCTGGGAATCAAGAGGGAGGGAATTCTAAATTTATCGACAAACAATATCCATAAAATTAGTTTTAGTACATCTCATCTTTTTTCAGATGGATTTTGATCAGATTCATTTTCCCATGGACCTTCTGCATGATGGTTTTATAAATCCTTGTCTGCTGTGGGGTTTTTAACACTATAAATGTGGAGAGCTTTAATTGCATAAAGCTTCAATTGCATAAAGCATGAGGAAGGAAACTATTTTAGCCGTCAGCACTAGAAGATGATCCATGGCTTTGCTGCCCCTTTTCTTCTGCTTCTGTAATTATCAGACATTTATTGGCAGCTTCCTAAGTATAGCCCTTCCATGGATCTTTGACTTTTTGAGTTCATTCTTTAATACCCGTGAGTGCTGTCACTATTTTCTCATGCCGCTACAGCAGCACTCGGCACTAGCAGCATCCCTATTCTTCCTCGACCATCTCAAGATGCCTTTCCAAACTAAGCACAAATGTACTTCAGGACTGCTGGTCTTCTTAAGTTGTTCACTGGAAAATATTTGGCCCAGGCTGCATTCATCAGAATAAGAAACAGCCTAATAAGAAAATAGCTTGTGCGAGGACTCAGTCCTGCAGCAAGAGCTGACCTGCTTCAATGTTTTCCTTTGACTATTCAGACTCACTGGGGGAGAGATGGATGAAGGGGATTCTGGCTTCATGAAACAGAAACCAGCCTCTGAAGATGTTGTCTCACTGGCACCATCCACCACGGAATCAGTTTTTGTGGAAGGTAAGGAGCTTCTCATGTTAAATCGTATAAAATCAGTCACCTCACTAGCAGCTAAAATCACAAGACCAAGATTTCCTTTGGCCATGTCATGTAAAGTGTAAAGTCATTCGACATCAATAAAGAAGATGGGATTCCCATCTTCTGTAAAGTTATACTGAAGATCTGGCAGTCTTGTCCTTAATAACACAGCCTTAGTATGGCCGTACTTGAAATACAGCATCCAGTCTAGACACCACAATATAAAAACAAAACAAAACATGTTGAGACTCTAGAAAGAGTGCAGAGAAGAGCAACAAAGATGATTCGGGAACTGGAGGCTAAAACATATAAAAAACAGTTGCTGGAATTGGGTATGTTTAATAAAAAGGAGGATTAGGGTGACATAATAGCAGTGTTCCAGTATTTGAGGGACTGTCACAAAGATGAGGGGGGATTATTTACCAAAGCACCAAAGGGCACGTCAAGAACCAATAGATGGAAACTAATCAAGGAGAGAACAACCTAGAACTAAGAGAAATTTCATAATCGTTAGAATAGTTAACAGTGGAACAGCATGCCTCCAGAAGTTGTGAATGCTGCATCACTTCAGACTTTTAAGAAGAAAGTGGACAGCCACCTATCTGAAATGGTATAGATTCTCCTTCTGTAGGGAGTTGGGCTAAATGACCTCCAAGGTCCCTTCCAACTCCATTATTCTATGTTTTTTGGAGAATGCAGGGATGCTAGGAATGATTAGTGGAACAAGAAGAAGGAGCAAGCAAAGAACATGCTGGCTTGATAAGATGAAATCTGATGAAAAGTTGAACATCCAACAAATGAAAGCAGCTGTGCTTGACAGGGTGGCATAGAGAGCCCTTGCCTATAAAGTCATCAAGAATCCGACCCAGATGAGTCTGTCTCATCTCTCAGAGGAGTTTACTGCTGGAGTTAACAAAGAACAGGTTTGTGCAACAGATTGGGCAGCTCTGGTTCTTCCAGAAGTCACCTGATCTCAGAATAAGCCCTTTTCAAAGTTAGAATAGCAATAGCACTTATACTTATATACCGCTTCATAGTGCTTTATAGCCTTCTCTAAGCGGTTTGCAGAGTCAGCATATTGCCTTCAACAATCTGGGTCCTCATTTTACTGACCTCAGAAGGATGGAAGGCTGAGTCAACCTTAACCAGTTGCTTAACCTCGGTGAAACTCGAACTCCTGGAGTGAGCAGTGAGTTAGCCTGTCACTGCGCCAAGTATTCTCTTATTCAGAATACTTCTGGAATATTTGAAATGGCCTGTTTCTAGGTTAGAACCCTTCATTTTCCACCACACCTGTAGCAGGGAATTGAAACGGCAAGAAGATCTGCAAGACAACTCAAGCTAGAATTTGAATCCAGTTTGCCAGAGTCTTGCCCTTGGGCCCATTGCCTATGCCATTCCTTCCTTCATTTTCTTTCTTGTCCAAGAGCTTTTGGTGTGAAGAGCGTGGCTGATGAACCGTACCAATAGTTAGATGTCTGTCTAACTCAATGTTTTTGTTTTATGTGGTGACCACACAGATGCCTCGGCAAAACACCCCAAAAGCAACTTGAAGACAGCATAGCCACCTTGTTTTTTTTTGCCTGCTGGAATCTTGCAGGTGGACCACTTCTGAAGTCAGATGCCCCAAGTTAACTCTTGGGCAGCCCTCCCCTCCAATGTGTAATGATAAATTCAAATGTGCATTTTGCACTGAGTGAATATTTTTTAGTAGTTAGGGCAAGGGTGAAGTTCTACCAGTTCAGACCGGTAGTAAAAATGATACTGGTTTGCCCGAACCAGTAGTAAAATAAATGAAACTGGTTCAGGCGAACCGGTTTTTCCGACGATCAGCTGTGACACACTATTTATATTAGTTAGAAAACAGGATTTCATGCTTTCTAGCTAATATAAATCACACAGCACAGCGGATTCTCCCCCTTGCTATTTGTGCACCTTACCCTTTTGATGCTCTATGCATCCAAACTGGTAGCAAAGGTAAATGGATTTCACCCCGGAGTTCGGGTACTACGACAGTTGTAAGTTTTTATAGCAACAAGGTGGATGTTTTTGCTGACCTCAAAAGGTTCCTTTTGGTTCTTTTGCTGCATCTTCTCTTCACCTCTCACTATCTACATCTATGAGAGCTCTAATGATCCTTTATCCATAATACATCCTGGGCATTGCATTGCGCAGTGTACATTTTATAAAAACTTTTTTGAGCATTTGACCTTTCACCAATTAAGAATTATGATGCAGTCCTTTAGATTTCCATTCCAGTGATAATAGCACTGATTTCTTTTTGTGTCTCCCCCCCCCCTCGATAATGGCATTCTCTAAATACATATACCCCAGTTGTGCATTCCTCCGGGTCCGGTCCGGTCCGGTCCGGCCGTACCGGTAGTAGCCGGGAGCAGCTGACAGCATATCAGTACCGTGGCTCGTTTGGACCACTCGCCCGTGTTCTATACCTGTTTTTAAAGCAACTGACCAATTGTGCACATGCGCACAGCTTGTGGCACCTGTGCGAGCCTCAACAAGCAGCTGGGTGTCGCAGGGGCGGTGTATTGCATGAACGGGATGCGTTTCCCATGAGCAGCATACCAGTAGCGACGATAAGAGCAACCCACCACTGATATACCCATGTTCTCATCTGAGCTGTGACTCTTCCCCTTCCAGATGTTCAGTTTGCCTCCTTGAGGAATGAACTGGAGACAGACGCTCGGGAGTTTGCTGCTCAGTCTTGGAGTCTAGCAGTAGAGCAGTCCTATGTGAAGCAGCAGGAGCGGGACCTTATTAAAAGGCAAGATGTCATATATGGTAAGCTTTTCTGCCTCTTCTTCACCAAACTTAATTGACAGTATTTTCTCTGCTGCTGCTGTCGTTCACGTGTAGGCAAAATTTTGACCTGAAGCTAGTGCTTGTCTTGAAATTGGACATATACTATTGATTGTGGTCTGGTATGATCTCCTTTTTTTTTGCAAGTGGGCAAGATGGTAAAGAAATCTGTGTTGAGTGGTTGGCTTTCTAGGTGGGGTCTGTCCCTGGCCAGTCAGAGAGGCTTGATGTCAATGTCTTCCCCCTTTAGAGTTGATGAGGACAGAGATGCACCATGTCCGGACTCTGAAGATCATGTTGAAGGTCTACTCCCAAGCCATGCGAGAGGAGCTGCAGTTCAGCAATTCTGACATCCACCGCCTTTTCCCATGCGTGGACGATTTACTGGAGCTTCACAGAGCCTTCCTCTTCCAGCTGAAGGAACGCCGGAAGGAGTCTTTGGAAGAAGGTAGTGAATGCAACTATATCATCCAGAACATTGGGGACATCCTGGTGCAACAGGTGAGCACATAGGTGTAGGTTTCGCTTATGGAATAGGGTTTGGATGGGCAGGGGGTCATCCTAAATTGCAAAGCACTTACAGTATTTAGTTCAGAGGGGGAATTTTGCCTTTTTGAGCAGGCTTTCACCTGGAAAATAGGCCAGTGGGCTTCCATGATATTTCTGAGGGAAAATGCTACAATTCCTAGATGCATATTAGAGCCACTAGCTTTGCATGTGAACTGCAGATAAATGTATTCCAAGTGGCAAGTTGAGGAAAAAGGCTGTTTTCTATTTTTGATTCTTGTCAGCAGAGATAATACTGAGTTAGATGCATTCTCTCTGTGTCTCCTAAAATATAAACTCCCCGTAGTAATGAATGACTGCTTTATTACTCTGTTCACCTGCATTTTCTCTCTCAGGACTGTGTCATGCGCTACTTTGGAAATTACTCAATTGTCAATACCCCATTCTGACCTTTTTTTTGTTTTCCTTTTGAGTTGAGATCCATGATATACATAACAATGTTGAACTGTGATATCTTTCTCCAGATACACCAGAGTGTGCTTGATGCAACTTGTTTATCTCCCAAATGTTAGTTGTTCCTGACTGTCTTTTCCTTTCCTTATTTAGTTTTCAGGAAAAACGGGAGATAAATTGAAGGAGAAATATGGCATTTACTGCAGCAGCCACAGTGATGCTGTGAGCTACTATAAGGAGTTGCTGCAGCAAAGCAAGAAGTTCCAAAACTTGATTAAGGTAAAAGACGAGGAGAGGATCACAAATGGGAACTGATCTCATTCTGTCACGCTGGGCTTCTTTGGGTTCCGCTGAAATCTGATATAGAAGTGGCACAACACCTAACTCTGTTCTTAGTAATTTGGATAGTTTTGAAAAACGTTATGCACAATGCACAGAGGTGGGGCAAAAGAGGCCTTCAGATAGGTCATTGTTCCTTTTTATGTAGAGAAAGACCTGATAATATGTGCTATTGATGTTTTTTGAGGTGAAATGTTCAAATGGGAAGTTTTTTCAAAAAGCCAGTCTAGAATAAGGTCATGATAAAACCTCTCCTGTACAGGTAGTCCTTGACTTACAACCATTAGTTTAGCAATGTTGTGGCTCGCTGGTGGCCAGCAGAGTTGTCAGCAGAGTCAGACAGTAAGGAAGTTGGGGAGGAACATGGGCCAGTCTTGGGGGCTGAGGAAAGCTCAGACGAGGGCTCTGCGTCGGAAGAGAGGGAGCTAGACAGCAGTGAGGCAGAGGAACAGATGGAGCCTGTTCTCAGTGTGTGCATGTGCAGAGCTGCCAGAAGACAAGAGCAACTAAGAAAGCAGGGTCGACTTAGGAGTAAAGCCACACCTTGGAGGTGATTGGCCCCTCCCATAGGAAACAAAAGGGGAGCGAACAGGGAATGGGCTTTTGCAGGAAACAATTCATTCGGTCGTTTCAAGAATGGAAACTTCTTTTTGTGACTATAAGAGACTCTGTGCCAAGTTTTGCCTTGCCCTGCGTTTGGAAAATAGTGGCAGCTCTCCAAACAAGTTGAAGCATCCCCACAGTCACATGACCGAAATCTGGCTGCTTGGCAACTGGCATGTAGTTACAATGGTTGCAAGTGCTGGGATCACACGAATCACGATTTGTGACCTTCCCAGACTGCTTTCAACAACCAAAATCAATGGGGAAACCAGATTCGCTTAAAGACCGTGTGATTTACTTACAATCCACGGTGATTTTTTTTAGCAGTTGTGGAGAGCCGAGGTGGCGCAGTGGTTAGAGTGCAGTACTGCAGGCTACTTTAGCTGACTGCTAGTTCGGCAGTTCGGCGGTTCAAATCTCACCGGCTCAGGGTTGACTCAGCCTTCCATCATTCCGAGGTGGGTAAAATGAGGACCCGGATTGTTGGGGGCAATATGCTGACTCTGTAAACCGCCTAGAGAGGGCTGAAAGCCCTATGAAGCGGTATATAAGTCTAACTGCTAATGCTATTGCTATTGCTAAAAAAAGGGTTCTAAAATTGGGGCGACTCACTTAACAACCACCTTGCTTAGCAATGGAAACTTTGGTCCCAACTGTGGCCGTATATCAAGGACTCCCTGTATTATAATAACCAAGAGACATTTGTGGGTGCAACATTAGGGATCAACCTTGAGTAAAGGTATTCTACTGTTACAATACATGTTTCAATAAAAGTGTAATTCAGGAAAGAGTTGACTCCTGTGATTATTTCCTCAGTGATTTATTCTTATTGCCATATACAGTAGTCAAGGTGGTAGATTAGAAAGATTTTTGAAATGTGACGCAGCAAGACTTTCTCTGGGAACCAACAAGACAGAATGTGGAAGAAAGAGAAGGAATTATACTGTAGCTTTGCACTTACTTGCACAGAAAACTCATTCACTGATGAGATAGAATGATTTTTCCAGGTTGTGGTAACTGGAAAAAATGGTTACAGAAAGGGGACAAATTTAAGACAAATTAAAACTTGAATGCATGTTTTCACATACCAGAGAAGGCTAGAGAGGAGAGGTCCTTTTCCTCCATTGCCTCTACCTTTTGACAAAAGAAATGAAAGGTGTGATATCAAATTCACCTTAGTAAGTATATTTTGGTACATGTATTTCAGAAAATCAGCAATTCTTCCATTGTGAGACGGCTTGGTGTCCAAGAGTGCAACCTTTTAGTCACCCAGCGCATCACGAAGTATCCTGTCCTGGTGGAGCGCATCATTCAGAACACAGAAGGTGAAAAATATGGCACTTATTTAGCCACTTTTCTTCTACCCTTTATCACAGGGGTTTCAAACTCGGTTTCATTGAGGGCTGCATCAGGGTTGTGTTTGACCTCGGGGAGGGCGTGGCCAGGGTGGGCATGGCCAGCTCAACGTCACTCCTGTTCAGGGTGCCTGTGGTGGCCCGAGTGCTCTGCCAATGAAAACGGGCTCCTGAGCACCATTTTCACTAGGAGAGGGTTGCAGGAGGACATGGCAGCCAAAAACAGAACTCAGGAGCCCGTTTTTGCTGACAGAAGCACTGCAGGCCGGTCCTTTGCTGTTTCCAGGGCAGCCCCATGAGCCAGATCTAAGTACTCAGTGGGCCGAATCCAGCCCCTGGGCCTTGATTTTAACACCCCTGCTTTATCAGAAGGGCTCATTAGGGAACACAATTCGCCCCAAGCAACATTGGGAACAAAGCGAAACTGTTATAAAGATGCAGAATTTCACTTTTCAGTATTTTTATTTTTATTTCTGGATCCTAGATAATATTCTTTCCCAAATGTTTTAAGACAATCCCTTCCCATTCATCAGGTTGCTTATCTATTTATTAGGTGAAACATTTCTCTGCCTTTTGGTAGCATCAAACAACATCTTCTGGGTAGCTAATGTATAAAAATAAAAAAAAACCTTAAGCACGGCCAAACCTAGTAATAAATAAATAAACAAACTGACTAACTTGTATATAGGTTGATTCTCAACAACTCTTTAATGAATCAGAAAAAAATAATGGAAAAGCACTTTAGTATTGCTGCCAAGAAAACCATATGGTCCTGCCCATATTTGCTGGACCTGGTTTCAAAGTTCTGACAGCTACCCTCCCATTGTTACAGGATCGCATTTCTGATGTTTGGCAACCAGCCTGCATTTATGGCCATTTATAGCATGCGACCACCGTGATTTATGACCTTTTTTTCCCTGGAAACCAGGGTTTATTTCTGGTTTCCATTAAAAAAAAATTCCTCCTGGATACAATGGATTCAACTTTAATATGCACTTAGCAACCGCCACAAAAGGGTCATAAAATCTGATGGTCACCCAATTAACCGCTACCATGACTTTCAACTGTAATTCCAGGCTCAGTTAAAGTCATGAGGACTACTTGTATATTGTTTATTAATACTGTTTGTATGTAAGTATACAAAATATGTGCAAAACATATGTATAATCTAAAACCTATGCTATCAGTGACTTAAAAGGGTCAGTGAAAGGTCATAATTTACAGATTTAGAATGATTTAGTTTGATGGCATTTTATCTCTGGTCTCTAAATGTCTTCTGCTGCAATCAGTTTGGCAATTTTTAGAATGCTACAAAATACTAGGGCCATTTTTTTGTTATATGGACTAATATGGAGTTAAATATGCCCTGTAGCTTTCCTAAACAGGCTGTTTCCCTTCATCTTTGCAGTCACCACAAAGGAGTATGAGGAACTGACCAAGGCATTGTCACTTATCAAGGAGGCCATCACAGCTGTTGACACCAAGGTGAATGAGTCTGAGAAAGAGCAGCGCCTCCGGGAAATTGTAACCAAGATGGAACTCAAGTCTTCAGGAAAGTTTAAGAATGGCCTTATCTTCCGGAAGGAGGATATGCTTCAACGGCGCCTCCTACTGGCTGGCATGCTGTACTGGAAAGCTGCTTCTGGGCGCCTAAAAGGTGAATTTTGTGGGTTGTCTGCAAAGGTGGGCTTCAAAAATTTCAGCAATGGATTCTCTGACCAGTTGCCATGGTCTAGCCAGCCTCCTGCACCATG
Organism: Thamnophis sirtalis; assembly: GCF_051295495.1. Classification (NCBI taxonomy): domain Eukaryota; kingdom Metazoa; phylum Chordata; class Lepidosauria; order Squamata; family Natricidae; genus Thamnophis; species Thamnophis sirtalis. Next base: position 161,612,918 of record NW_028261381.1, on the reverse strand, counting down.
GCGGGTGGGCGGGTGGCGTTTTTGCCTTTCCCAAGCTCCTGAGGTTTCCTCGAGCCTCTGGGAGGGCAAAAACTGCCTCCCTTGGGCTCTGGAGACTCTCCGAAGGCTGGAAACGGGCTCGTTTCCAGCCTTCCAGAACTTCCCCCCTCCCTGAGCCTCCGCACAGACCCTGCACTTACCTGGCATCCAAAATGGGCTGTACGGAGACTCCTAGGAGGGGTGGGGTGAGAGAGGAGTGGGAGGGGCCAGCCAGAGGTGGAATTTGGAAGTTTTCCAAACCGGCCATAATGTTAGCTGTGGGTTCTCCGAACCCTGGCAAACCCATAGCAGCTCACCTGTGGTTGTCTGTTCTCCTTTCCAGGTGTTTACTGCATTGCTCAGTAATCAGACACACAGGAGTGTCTATTCTGTGTATCGGAAGAAGGAGACTTGTCTCTCATGCTTGGTTTGCCAAATTAAAAATGGGCAAAATAGCATTTAGTAATGGGCTTCTGCCCCCAAAGATCCTGCCCAGTTGAGAGGGAGGCATTGACTGAAATAATGAGTTATTTATTGAGTCAGTGTCTTTCTCAGGCACCCAAGGGAAAGGCAAAACATTTGTGTCAATTATTGACTTCCAGCCGTTTCACACTTTGAAGCTGTGTCATGTTAACCCCACGATATAGGTGCACTTCCTTCTCTTTGGAGTATTAAATTTGGCCTGCTGATCTTAAGCAGGGAACGTCTTGCTCATGTTCTTCTTATCTGCCTTCTGCTCTGATGTGAGTCATCCTGTGAAGCTCAATCGCTTTTTAAAGTTCTCATTGAGCTCCTTCTCCTTCCCTCCTACAGAAATGTTTTTCTATTTCTTTTTTTCTTTTCTTTTTTTCCTGCAAATCTTTTGAGTCCATCTCCGCCTGACTGGTTAATCCTGTATCTGAGTAACGTTGCTTTGGCAACATAAAAATAGACAACTCTGAAAAGGAGTTTTCTGTTGATATAAGAGATTCAGTTTCCTTGTTTAAAATTCCCCTTTTTAATATTTAGGGATGCATTCAAACGATCTTAGGTATAGTTTTCAACGGAAGGTTTGAGTGGCAAATAGTGAAATAAATATTTGCTCAGAGAAGCTGATGCAAAGTCAGGTGGACAGATATTCTTATATAGGAAAACTAGTGTTCAGGCTGTGGATGATGGGAGTCCCCTGAAAATGAAAATTTGAGTTGGTATTTTGGGATGGGCAAACATTGCAGCATTCATATTCAGTCAGTGAAATGATCAGAGTATAAAACTCAGAGGTGGGTTTCTGCTGGTTTGCCCTGAATTGGGTGAACTGGTAGTGGTGGCGGTGGGAGGCTCTGCCTACCCGGCCGGACGTTTCTGTGCATGCGCGCACGAGTGAACCAATAGTAAAATAAATTGAAACCCACCACTGATAAAACTGTACCCTAGAAAGCTACTTATATGCACTAGCACTGGATTTAAATGACACTATTCCGACTAATCCCTCAAAAGAAAAAATTCAACAGCAAATTACCTTGAATTAGTGTCTAGCTAGCTGTTAGAATATTTAAAAAAATTACTTCTTCTGCTTGAAAGGATTATTTTGTTTTCATCTTCCCTTTTCCCAATAATTTTGGCAGATATTTTGGCTGTTCTGCTGACAGATGTGGTTTTGCTACTGCAAGAGAAAGACCAGAAATACATGTTTGCATCTTTGGTACGTATTTCTCTCTGCTGAGGATAGGCAGGGTGGTGTGGAAAACCTGGAACTTTCTGTGGTTTCTGTAATAACAAATAAATCTGAGCTACAGTGAAAAACTCTGGTTTGCTTGGGTCTCGGCCCAGAAAATTCTAGGAACCCAGCGTGTCTTAGCCTCAGTCCCCTAACAACTGGCTTCAGCTTTTATAAATTCCTGTAGGTTATTTTAGGTACATCCATTACTATAAAAAAAACCTCAACTGTTTGAGAGCTGATCAGCAAAATGGCATGCTCTTTATTATCATATAGTCAAAATGAATATTTTAATGTTTTTAAATAGGACAGATGAATTTGCTTAGCAATGCTGAGTTCTTATTCGAAAATTTATATTTCCTCTGGTTTCCATTGTACTGCAGTCCTATTTATTTAGTATATCTTCATTTATTTACTAGTATACCTATTTATTTGATATGTTTTCATTTATCTTCTAGTTATTTATGACAATTATAATTAATTGACAAATGTGCAATAAATTTCCTTTCATCTATTAAATCAAAAGACTGATTTTAATGCATGTATATGTTTTGCATTTCCTTAAAGGAGCCAAATTAGCAAGTTGGATTCTTTAATGTGCGCATGCGCGTGCATGCCTGTGTGCCCCTGTGCGCATCTTTCAAATTGATTATCTAAACAAAGGCTTCCTGTGTGGTGAAATAATAGAGTTGGACTCCTCTACTCCAATTCCCTGCTCAGGCAGGAGATCTACTGTATTTTTCAAAGTATAAGATGCACCTTTTTCCCTCAAAAAAGAGGCTGAAGATCTGGGTGTGTCTTATACACTGAATATAGCATTTTTTGCCTCCCAAAACCCCACCCACTTCACCAAAATGGCCATGCATTGCCTTTAGGAGGCTTATAAAGTGCTCCTGTGGGCTGAGGAGGAAGTGAAAAATGGGCCATGTTTTGCTCGTTTGGGGGGAGGAGCCCCCAGGAGCATTGTACAAGCCTCCTATTCATGCCCTTTCTTTGAAAAAAAAACAGGCCGTTTTTGGGAGGTCTGCAGAGTGCAAAAACTTGCCTCTTCAAAATCTTGGTGTGTCTTATACTGCAGTGCGTCTTATACTCCAAAAATGCGGTAATACGATTTCAGACAAATGGTTTACCAATCTCCTTAAAAAGCTCCAGTGATGGAGCACCCACAACTTCTGAAGGCAAGCCATTCCATTGAATAGGCACCCAACTCTTGTCTTCTATGCAATAGTCCTTCAGTATTTCAACAGTAAACACAACCAGCTATTTGACCCAACTTAGCCTCCCTTGCCCAGTATCTATCCAGCCAACAGCAATTCTCTGGGGCTTCAGACAGAAAAGGGTCTTTCCCAGCTAGGCAGAGATAATCAGAGTCAAGCAGGGATCTTTGGGATACTTTTCCTACTTTCCCTCTTCCATTCTTTCCAGATTAATCTGATTTACAAGTATAAGGAAGAAATACTATAGATGTTGTCTATGGAGATTCTCAGTCATCCAGGTCATGGTTGTCCCAAAGGTGCTTTTTCAAGAGGCAGCTGAACTTCCTGGGTTTTCTTTGAAGACGTTTTGCTTCTCATCCAAGAAGCTTCTTCAGCTCCGACCAAATAGGAATCCTTCCATTCCCCACTATCCAGTCAGAGCAGAAGAAGCTTCTTGGATGATAAGTGAAACGTCTTCAAAGAAAAAACAGAAAGTCCAGATGCCTCTTGAGAAAAGCACCTTTGGTTCAACCATGACCTGGATGACTGAGAATCTCCATACAACTGTTGCTCTTTAGGATTGCCATAGATGGACTAATGATGATGTATCTTGCATCACAGGACTCAAAGCCACCAGTGATTTCCTTGCAAAAACTGATAGTCCGAGAAGTAGCCAACGAGGAACGAGCCATGTTCTTAATCATTGCTTCCAAGAAAGGACCAGAGATGTATGAGATTCACACCAACTCCAAGGAGGAAAGGAATATCTGGATGACGCAAATTCGCAGGGCGGTGGAAAAGTGAGCATATAAAATATGTTGTTCTATTTCTCTCCTGTATTGAGTTGGCATCAGATTCAGTGGCTCTTTCCATACCTGTTATTTTGTCATCATAAGGAAATACAAGTAAGGTAAAGTTTCCCCTTGCACATATGTGCTAGTCGTTCCTGACTCTAGGGGGCAGTGCTTATCTCCGTTTCAAAGCCGAACAGCCAGTGCTGTTCGAAGACGTCTCCATGGTCAAGTGGCCAGCATGACCACATCTAGCTGAAGGTGGCTCAATGGCTAAGATGCTGAATTTGTCAATCAGAAAGGTCGGCAGTTCGATGGTTCGAATCCCTAGTGCTGTGTAATGGAGTGAGTGCTCATTTCATGTCCCAGCTTCTGCCAACCTGGCAGTTCGAAATACAAGTAGTCCTTGGTTAATGACAATAATTGGAGTGCAATTTTTGTTGATAAGCAATCGGGTCATAAGGCATAATGTCTGGTGATTGCAACTGCTCCACGACAACAATCCCAATGGTAGCCATTGCCATCATTAAGCGAGGATCTTGCTTAATTAAGACCCAGGTGGCTTCCAAACAAGCTCTGCAACAGGCGGGAAAGCAATACCAATTAACACTTACATACTGCTTCATAGCCCCTTCGAAGCGGTTTACACAGTCAGCATATTGCTCCCAACAGTCTGGGTCCTCCTTTTACCCACCTCAGAAGGATGGAAGGCTGAGTCAACCTTGAGCCTCGTGACGATCGAACTGCTAAACTGCTGGCAGTCAGCACAAGAAGCCTGCAGTACTGCTGTCAGCCTCTGCTTTGCTGTTGCTTCGGCTGCCATGAAACGGGGAGGGAGAGCATGGTATTTGGGAGGGGTTACTCATTGTGCTGGAGGAAGGTTCTGGAGTTCACCAGCTGATCGGACTACGCATGCGTGGGAGTTTCCCGCCAGGACTAACGGCACCGACATTCCATCTTCGTGATGCCTTTTGAAATTATCTCGCACCTGACACTTGGGAGAATTATGATTGGACTGTAACTGTGATGCCAAGGGGAGGGAAATGGGCTATTCTATATATCAATCGCTTTCGCACCTAAATATTCAGATTTCGCTTCGCTATGCCTTTAATCATTTATAATTAGTAAAAGTACACTTGATTTCCACGCATGGAGTCTCGTGGTCTTTCTTTCCTAATTATCTAAATGGAGAGGTGCTGACAACTGCATTTTAACCACCGCGCCACCACGGCTCGACAAGTGCTCGGCATGAGCACGGTGGGGCCAGGAATGGCTATTGCCAGATGGGGAGGTTGTGCAAATGGCTCACATGACATAATGTGAGGTCAGAGAGGGCTGCTGCTAGGCAAGGAAAGGGTGCAAGGGATTTACTGCAGTGACTTGCGCTCTTTCTTGCTTGTTTCCCCATTGTCTTTTCTTGTGGGAAGCTGGCAGGGAAGTTTGCGAATGGGATCACATCACCATAGGATGCTGCGGCCATCGTAAGTGTGAGCCGATTGCCAAATGCCTGAGTTGTGATCATGTGACCGCAGGGTAATGTAACAGCCAGAACTTGGTTTTAAACCTCCTTTTTCCAGCACCATCATAGCAATATAGCAATAGCAGTAGACTTATATACCGCTTCATAGGGCTTTCAGCCCTCTCTAAGCGGTTTACAAAGAGTCAGCATATTGCCCCCAACAATCTGGGTCCTCATTTTACCCACCTCGGAAGGATGGAAGGCTGAGTCAACCCTGAGCCGGTGAGATTTGAACCGCTGAACTGCTGATCTAGCAGTAGCCTGCAGTGCTGCATTTAACCACTGCGCCACCTTGGCTCTTACGCTCCAAACGGTCGCCAAATGAACAGTCAGTAAGTGAGAACTACTTCTATACAGTCTCGTTTGGATTAGTCTTGGTGGGGCTTTTTTTTTTTTTTTTTTTTGCTCACCTGAGTTTTATTTTCCCAACTTGAGTGAGACAAGTAGGTGCAAAATTGAGTTTATGAAAAGAGCCTTCTTTCCAGCTACTAACTACAACATTAGGGCTCCTTTTTGACCAGGACTTTGGTGGTTTATGTTTCTTTGCAGTTGTCCTGATGAAGAGGACAGTGTCCTTGCTGATCCAGAAGAGGAAAAAAAGCAGACTGAAGTGAGAACTGCAAAACTGAAAGAATTTCAAGGTAGAGGCTCTTGTCTTTCAAAACTGTACACATTATAAGAGGATTGGGCTTGCCTAGATTTGGAGACTTGTTCTTTCCTTCCTTGCAAAATTTCTTAGAGGAAGATGAGGGAAGTTAGTATCAGACCCTTTGGTTGTGAATTAATCTGTAAAAGCACTGCAGGTACTCCTTGACTTGCAACTTTTCATTTAGTGACCGAAGTTCCAATGGGGCTGAAAAAAATGACATGACTGCTCCTCACATTTATGATCATGACAGTACCCCCATGGTCATGTGATCAAAATCCAGGCACTTGGCAACCCGCGTATATTTACAATGGGTGCGGTGTCCAGGGTCACATGATCGCCATTTCCAACCTTCCCAGTTGGCGTCCGTGAAGCAATGGGGGAAGCTATATTCGCTTAACCCTGATTTATTTTATTCATTTATTAAATTTATAAACCAACCATCTCACCATCTGAGGTGATTCTGGGAAGTTTACAAGTATAATAAATACATGATTCACTTAACAATGGCAAAAAAGGTCATAAAATCGGGCACAACATCTGTTGGTCACAATTGTGGTTGTAAGTCAAGAACTCTCTTTCTCTTTGTCATCTGGGTATGTCTACTTTAATGAAAAGAAGGACCAGGGGAGACATGATAGCAGTGTTCCAATATCTCAGGGGTTGCCCCAAAGAAGAGGGAGTCAAGCTATTCTCCAAGGCACCTGAGGGTAGAACAAGAAGCAATGGGTGGAAACTAATCAAGGAGAGAAGCAACTTAGAACTGAGGAGAAATTTCCTGACAGTTAGAACAATTAATCAGTGGAACAGCTTGCCTCCAGAAGTTGTGAATGCCCCAACACAGGAAGTCTTTAAGAAGAGGTTGGACAATCATTTGTCTGAAGTGGTGTAGGGCTTCCTGCTACGCAGGAGGTTGGACTAGAAGACCTCCAAGGTCCTTTCCAACTCTGTTATTCTATCTTGCAAACAATGCCTGAAGAATGGTCTGGTGGGCTGCTTGTTGTTGCAGCCGCCACCATCACAGCACCATGATGTTCAGTTGTCTCTTCCCTTCTCCCTTCCCCTCCTCCACCATCCAGAGCGTTTGAACATGAAAGATGATCTGATCGTGCAAAGTCTCAACGAGAAGCAGCAGATCTACCAGGAGATGGCAGATATGAATGGCTTTGAGGACCTGGCTGCTGGCTCCCGCTTCCGGTTGATCAACAGAGTAGATTCTCCAGAGACCCTGCAGGGGGAGCCCATCCTCAAGCAGGCAGTGATAGAAGGTGGGTGCACTGCAGATGAAAGAACAGGGGAGAAATTATATGCTAGGACCATGTAATACGGATAGTCCTTAAGCTATGACCACAATGGATCCCGAAGTTTCCATTGCAAAGCAAGACAGTTGTAAAATTAATTTCGCCCCGCTTTACAATCTTTCTTGCCACGATTGTTAAGTGAATCACTGCAGCTGTTGAGTTAATTAATTAATTTGTTTATTTATTGAATTTATATTGCTGCCTATTTGCACATGGTGACTCAAGGCGGCTTACAGAATATAAAACCTCATTTAAAATAATAAAACTAATTAAAAAGAATCAAACAAGTTATTAATATAATGTAATAAAATCCCCCCACCCCGGCAACAGCACATCACATGTGCCATTTAATGGGCTCCAACCTGCTCCGGGTTCCCCAGGTCCATTGGCAGAACCAGGTCTTCAGCACCTTCCAGAAGAGTGTTAGAGTGGGAGCCATTCTAACCTCTGGGGAAATGATGTTCCAGAGAGAGGGAGCCACCACCAAGAAGGCCCTTTTTCTGGGTCCTACCAGGTGTATCTCCTTCGGGGATAGGACCCGCAGCCTTCCCTGCCTCCCCACTCTAATGGGTCGGGTAGATGTGACCAGCAAGAAACGGTCCCTCAGATAACCTGGTCCCAAGCCATGCAGGGCTTTAAAGGTGACAACCAGCACCTTGAGAGAGAGCCATATATCCCTTGGGGATGGAACCTGCAACATTCCCTGGCTCCCCACTCCAAAGGAGCGAGTAGATGTGACCGGCAAGAGACGGTTCCTCAGATTACCTGGTTAATATGGTTGTTAAGTGAATCTGGCTTCCCCATTAATTGTCAGAAGAGTGTGAAAGGGGGTTACATGGCCTGTATTCAACATGTACAGTGGAGAGCATAATTGTTCACAGCAATAAACATCTTCTCCTCTTTTCCTACTCAACTGCCTTCTTGGCTTCTAGTGGAGAGCCTTCAGAACCTGATCTTCACCCAGCTGGCCAGTGCAAGCTCTCATCCTGAAGATTCCAGTGGGTCTGGGTTGCTGAGGCGAGCTGAGACTTTTGGAGGATACGACTATGGCATGACAGGTCTGTCAAAAGGAGGAACGGAGGAAGGAGCATGAGATCTGATATAGGAATGAGGGACCTGCGATTACTGCTCCTATTGCAGACAGAATGCCATTCAGAGGTGATATTCAGCAAGTTCTGACCAGTTCTAGAGAACCGGTAGTGGAAATTTTGAGTACCGTATTTTTTGGAGTATAAGATGCACCTTTTTCTCTCAAAAAAGGGTGAAAATCTGGGCGCGTCTTATACACTGAATACAGATTTTTTGCCTCCCGAAACCCCGCTTCCTTCACCAAAATGGCCATGCATAGCTTTTAGGAGGCTTTCAGAGTGCTCCTGGGAGCTGGGAAGGGCAGAAATTTTGCCCCCCCCCCAGCCCCCAGGAGCACTCTATAAGCCTCTTAAAGGCTGTCCATGCCCATTTTTTGACAAAAAATGGACCATTTTTGGGAGGTTTGCAGAGTGCAAAGACTTTTAAAAAATTGCCTCTTCAAAACCTTGGTGCGTCTTATACTCCGAAAAATATGGTAGTTCGGAGAACCAGTAAATACCACCTCTGACTGGTCCCGCCCCCCCATCTATTCTCTGGCTCCCGAATCCTAGCCGATCAGGAGCAAATGGAGATTTTGCAGTATCCTTCCCCTGCCACGCCAACCAAGCCACACCCACAGAATCAATAGTAAAACATTTTGAATCCCACCACTGATGCTATTTTATAGAAATTTTTTTAATCCTGCCAGTGAGCCCAGTTTGTACTGTTTTAGTCTCTGCAGGAGGTCTGTCAGTGTTGGAACGATCTTGCGTTGGTCTTTTTCCGCCCCCTAAGTAATGTTATATGTTGCCCATCTCATTATCCAAAGCAACACTGCGTGATTTACAATACAATAAAAGCAGAAATATAAAACATATACAGTATACAAGTATAAAAACAAATTTAGAGAGTTTAATTTCTATGGGTCTTGCATTTATCTATGTAACACAGGGCAAATAGATTAAAGAGAGAAAAAAGAAGATAGTTTTAGGGATTCTGAATCTTGCAGTCTAAACCCATCCATGGGTGAAGGGTAATGAAAGCTTTCCCACCTGAGTTTGGGTAATCTGTCCTGTATGCCAATGGGTGCCTTTTATTTTTCAGCTGGTAGCTTCAAGAAGAAAGTCTGTGGTGGAGAGCAGCGGGTGGCAGACCCGCAAGGCAACCCAGCCAATTCAGAGCAAGTGCAACAAGAACGCCCATCCGCTGGAGAGGAAGGGCTATGTTTGGTAGGTGGAATTTGCTCTCCAAAAATCTCTGTATTTATTCCCTAACTATGATGGGAATAGTAATGGCTACGAGCTTCTTTTTTCCCAGGAAGTGTTTAGCTCAGTTTGAAAAACATCTGGCTTTTCCTTTAGCAATTGAAAATCTGGAAGGCATATATGTTGGAATGAAATGAACATATTTATATAACTCTTGTGCACATTGCAGATTTTTGACCTGTAAAGAAGCATCCTTGGTGCTCTCTGAGTTTAATTGTTTGTTTGCAGATGTTTTATTATCTGACTAGGTAACATCATCAGTGCTAGGGAGTGTGGGAGCTGCGTCCTGTTTATTATAGTAGGTTTCCCTACCAGTGTTGGTGAGGCTATGTTTTCTTCTCCCTCCTTGATCATGGTATTGTTTTCTGCTTGATTGTATGGTGTTAATCCCTGTTTATTTGGTTGTTGGAAAGGGTATGTTTCACACTCTTTGTTTTTTTGTTCTTAGCGTTTATATTCTCTCTTGAATAGTACCGTATATACTCGAGTATAGGCCGACCCAAATATAAGCCGAGGCACCTAATTTTACCACAAAAAACTGGAAAAGTTATTGACTCGAGTATAAGCCTAGGATGGGAAATGCAGCAGCTACCGATAAATTTCAAAAATAAAAATAGATACCAATAATGCCATTGCCCATTGAATAACATATACAGCCTGCCTGTGCCCATTAAATATACAGTAGCCATTGTAAAAATTTGCTCTGCATAACAAATTATTATCACACAATACCGGTGTATTCAATGAAATACTTCACTCACCTCATGATGCTGATGTCCCGCTGTGATGATGATGTCCCGCCTCCTATGACACACGGCACAGTGATTCCTATCATTGGATCACTGTACCAGAGGAGGTGGGACATTGCTATGTGGCTGCTTGCCATAACAAGGAGGAGGTGGGACATCGTTGCAGAGCGGCAGGAGGGGGAGGAAGGGGAATCGTAAGATAGCCCTGCATTACATTAGAACGTGAGGAGGGGGGATGGTGCGGTGCATGCTGCGCGGCAAACTGACACAGAGGGAGGGGAAACTCAGGGGCGCTGGGCCATTCACGAGCGTCACCCAGCGGCATGGCCCCGCCCCTTTTTCTCCTCCATTTCGGGCAAATTTTTCACTGACTCGAGTATAAGCCGAGGCGGCTTTTTTCAGCTCAAAAAGTGGGCTGAAAAACTAGGCTTATACTTGAGTATATACAGTATGTATGTAAAGGCGGCTTATGTCTATGTGCCTGTTGATAGCAGATTTGTCTAAATGCCCAGTTTCCAGAAATTCCCCTAGCATTTTTGGATTTAGCTTGATCTAGAATGCTTAACAGTTTTTCATTTGAAACCATGATTGAGTCTGTCCATGTGTTGTGAGATTGAGGAGTTTTCATTGTATCTTCTGACTGCTATTGATATTCATGAATGCACTCTGCTAGTATTTTGCTTCTCTGTCCTACATTGTGGCTCTTAGAGACCTTACATTTATTGTAGACTCTTGTTTTTCCTTCTTTGGTTACTGAGTCTTTTGATTTACTTAGAAGGTGTTTTTGAGGGCTTTGTCATAATAAAAAAGGAACAAATGACATTTTGGCCATGCCCTTTCTGGTGTTACCACCCTATGTCCACCTGTGGTCCTCAGAAGGATGTATTACGTTGCTCCCTTTCATCTTTCTGAGAATATATATCCCTGATTTAAGGTCTGGAAATTCTTCCTTTACATCCCCAGTCCACTGTGAAACTTACTACAATGGTTTGGGACAGTTAGTATCTTAAAGTATTTCCCATTTTACAGAATTGTGAAAGAGTAAATATATGGTGGGAAGACTCTGGGAGCCTTTTGGAACTGTAGAATCTGCTAGTGGGGAGTGATATACCGTATTTTTGGAGTATAAGACACACTTTTTTGGGGTGTGTCTTATACACTGAATACAGCTTTTTTTTAACCTCCAAAAATCCTGCCCCTTCACCAAAATGGCCGTGCATAGCCTTTCGGTGGCTTTCAGAGTGCTCCTGGGGGCTGAGGAGGGCAGAAATGAGTGAAAAATGGGCCGTTTTTCGCTCAATTTTGCACCACCCCCCCAGCCCCCAGGAGCACTCTATAAGCCTCCTAAAGGCTATGCATGCCCTTTGTTGGGGAAAAAAACGTTTTTGGGAGGTCTGTAGAGTGAAAAAAAAAATTTTTTTTTAATTTGCCTCTTCAAAATCTTGGTGGGTCTTATATTCCAAAAAATATGGTAAATCCTCCCTTGTAACACTTTTGGTCTTACATGTTTAGTTAAACAGTGCATTGAATACAAACCCAGTTCCTATGTTCACATAACATGCCCAAATAATCAAGTACTGTATATTATGACTTAATGCAATGGTTCTTCTCCCATTGCATGCTGAAATAATGGTTGGGTTTCTACAGTGGGTTGAACCACAGACATGTCAGCCCCATTTTAGCTTAGTTTGGTATGTCATGTCAACCCAGCTTCTCAATTTTTTTATCCCATCAGGTCAGTAACACAAGACTGGAACATCAACCACTGCTGTGGACTGAATTAGAGGTATTGGCCAGTTATTTTCTCCATGATGGTGGAGAGCAGGAGAGCAATGTTTATTTTTTTTCAGTTTGAGGGCTGCTTTGGGTCTTTGCTATGCTAACTTCCTTATTCCAGAGAATGGGCAAAGCCAGGTCAAAAGCGAAATTTGACGTTATATAGTTGCATTACTATTATTAGGTTGCCCACTCAAGAAGAATCTAAAAGCATTAAATACAGTTAATTAAATTAAACACAGGTCGATGTCATTATTTCTTTCAGTTCATTAGAAATTATGAATCATATGCAGGTTCTGGAAGAGTTGTGGGATTCGAGGTGTATTTCTGATGTAGATTTTAAAGTCATGTGCCCAACAAAGGGAGCTATACATTTGTTTTTTCTCAGCCATTGATTTGACAGCACAGATACATTTGCAGAGCAGTTACATTCTGCCCAAAATGGATTTTGAGAAGATGGACAAGGGGGAGGGAAGAGACTCTCGGGTTCCGACAGAAAAACCCGATAGATTGGGTCTATTTATGACTTCCTGGTATATAGAAATAAGTCGTTGGTTCCTGATATTTGGGTGTGTGAGTGGCAGAGTTCATGAAGACAGATGTTGGGTAACAACCTCCTCTTTGTGTTTTCCCTTAGCTTGTTCAAAGGATACAGACACTCTTGCAGTTGCTGCTTAGCCTCCAGGTAAAGTCTTTTCCCATCACCACCCCTCAATTTATTGGCTTTTATGATTTGCATGGGTGGAGCAAGAAGGACTCCAAAATAACAAAAGATGGGCAGTGACCTGAATAGAGAAATTTTGGAGGAGGAGGGAGAAGAAAGTACCTTTTCCAGTTTAGCCTTCAGTAGCAACTCTTCAGATCTGCTTAGTGTCCTGTATGACAGGACCATTAAAAAAATTATTTCTACAACTCTGAAAGGCAAGGGAGAGGGTTAAGAATTTTGGTTTATTCCTGGGCTCTTCATTCCTTTACCTTCTCCCTAGGGTTGTCACCATTAGCTGCTGTTTTGTTTTTAAAAAGAACAATGATTCTGGAGGATGAATTATGATATATAAGTGGGGAGGGGCTAAACTTTCTGCTAGAGCATTAAGGGGACACAGTTATGGCCATCTTCCTTGGAGCATTTCCACAGAACTGTAACTCTTAGCACCGGACCTGGAGGGTTTTTGTCAGTGTGCACAGTGTGACTACTATTTTGAGACAACCCAAGAGCAAAATATAGTACACAGAGATTTTGTCTTTCAAACAGTGGTTTATCTACAAGACATACATATACATACATACATACATACATACATACATACATATGTACCAATTTTGCCAAACTGGTAGGAGCCCAATCAGTCTTCAATTATAACACATGGTGAGAGAGAGATGTTCTTACATGGCCTCCCTTATATAGATAGCTTCTTAAAGTGGCAGTGACCCTGCTGACTCATTCTCATTTCATCATCTCAGTTTACAGTCTTACAGCAACTGGTCAGCTATTAAATCATCATTACTTTAACAGTTTTCCCTTCTCCCAATTTTTGGATGGGGAAAGCTCACCGGTGCATCTTCTCCCCCCCCCCCCTTTCCCAGGCGGTGACAGCCCAGCAGGACAGTTACATTGAGTTGCAGAAGCAGTTCCGGCTGCAATCCACGCGAGGGAATTTGCTACTGGATCAGGAGAGACAGCGCAATTTTGAGAAGCAGCGGGAAGAACTGGCCAATGTGCAGAAATTGCAGAGCCAGTTAAAGATTGAGCAGCATCGCTGGGAACGTGACTGTGACCGCACGCGGCGCCAAATGGAGGTGGAGAAGAACCAGTTGCAGGAGCGAGAGGAGGAGGCACGGCAGCTGATGGAGCGTCTGAATCAAGAACGGGAGGAGCTGGAACAGCAGCGTAAGGCCTACCAGCATGACTTGGAGAGACTGCGGGAATCCCAGAGAGCCGTTGAGAAGGAGCGTGAACGTCTGGAACAGCTGCGCAAGCAGAAGAAGCTGCATCTAGTCTCAGGTGCCTTCTCACCTGAGGCAGGCCAAGTGAGTACTGGAAGGCCTATTGGAAAGGTACAGGGAGCCCTTGATTTAAAACCATTCATTTAGAGACCCTCTGAAGTTAAAACAGCAGTGCAAAAAGTGACTTGCTCTTACAACCATTGCAGCATCACTGCAGTCACATGATCAAAATTTGGGCAAATCTAGCATATATTTACAATGGTTGCATCCTTGGTTCATATTCAAGAGCCATGGTGGCACAGTGGTTAGAATTCAGTACTGCGGGGTATTTCTGCTGACTGTGGCTCAGCAGTTCAATCCTCACCGGCTCAAGGTTGACTCAGCTTTCCATCCTTCTGAGGTTGGTAAAATGAAGACCTAGATGGTTGGGGACAATAAGATGACTCTGTAAACTGCTTAGAGAGGGCTGTAAAGCAGAGGTCTCCAACCTTGGCAACTTTAAGACTTGTGGACTTCAACTTGAAGTCTTAAAGTTGCCAAGGTTGGAGACCCCTGCTATAAAGCACAGCGCTATATAAGTGCTACATCACTATTTTCAACCTCCATTTACCATTTGAGTTTACTTCGAAACTGGACTTAGGATAAGAATGGTTGCAGGAATTGGGCATGTCTAATCTAGTGAAAAGAAGAACTAGGGGTGACATGATAGCTGTGTACCAATATCTAAGTCACAAAGACAAGGGGGGGGGTCAACCTATTCTCCAAAGCACCTGCAGGGCAGGACAAGAAGCAATGGATGGAAACTAATCAGGGAGAGATCCTACCTAGAGCCAAGGTGGCGCAGTGGTTAAATGCAGCACTGCAGGCTACTTCAGCTGACTGCAGTTCTGCAGTTCGGCTGTTCAAATCTCACCGGCTCAGGGTTGACTCAGCCTTCCATCCTTCCGAGGTGGGTAAAATGAGGACCCGGATTGTTGTTGGGGGCAATATGCTGACTCTGTAAACCGCTTAGAGAGGGCTGAAAGCCCTATGAAGCGGTATATAAGTCTAACTGCTATTGCTATTACCTAGAATTAAGGAGAAACTTCCTGACAGAACAATTAATCAGTGGAACAACTTGCCTCCAGAAATTGTGGGTGTGTCATCACCCGAGGCTTTTAAGAAGAGATTGGACAGCTATTAGTCTGAAATGGTAGTTTCCTGCTGGAGCAGAGGGTTGGACTAGAAGCCTCCAAGGTCTGGTATTCTGTTCTGTTAAACCTTCCCAGCCGGCTTCGGACAAGCAAAGCCAATGGGGGAAGCTGGATTTGCTTTAACAACCCTGGCAAAAAAGATAGTAAAATCGGGCACGACTCATTTAATAGCCATCTTGCTTAGTTCTGATCCCAAGTGTGGTCGGAAGTTGAGGACTACCTGTATAAGGAAGCTGCATGTACGAAAAGTAAACCTGAGAATTGGCAATCTGCTGCCACTCCCACTTCTTTCCACTTCTCTATCTTCAAGAACCTGCCCTTAGTTCGATTCCTCTAGAGGTGAATGACCAATATTGTCCACTTTTCCCCAGGCGCAAACCCTGAGCCACTCTCTCAGCTTCAATGGCGAAGGGATGGAAGGAACCGTGCTGCCTACCAAGCCAGGTGGGCGAGCCAGTGTATCTGGGATGGAGTACCTGGAGCGAGGAGAATTGGGGCGAAAGGACAGTGCTGCACTGGAGGGAGGCCGCCCCATTCTGGTCCTGAAGAATGAAGTGCCCCTCCACTTGTTGAGTACCACCAACCAGACCCAGAAACAGGCAGCTGTGCAGCAGCAAATCCCCACCAAGCTGGCCATTTTGACCAAGGGCAGCAAGGAAAAAGGTGGCAAGGCTGTCAAGGTGACTTCCCACAGGATTGAAAGTTCAAGTAAGTTGCCGAGAACCTTTGGATAGGGAGAGGCTAGGGATAGCCATGACAGAAACTACTGATGATACTGAAGTCCTGAATGGCAGTCTTCCATTTGTAGACTTCCTTCAATATCTGCTATAGCTTTTTTAGCATTTACCCTCCTCTTGTGCTAGAACTTCAATTCCCAACTTTATATGCAGGGACGGGAATTCTAGGAATTTTCAGATGAGGAAAATCTACCATATTTTTCAGAGTATAAGACGCACATTAGTTTTTGGGGAGGAAAACAAGAAAAGAAAATTCTGTTTCTGCCTACCAGCATCCATCGGTATTCATCTGGATAGCGTCCTTGCAGCAAACAGCCTGGTCAGCTTCAGCACATCGCAGCCTGATTCAGCATGAGCAGCTGATTGGTGGTTGGATCAGCCTCCCAGAATACCGCCAATCAGTTGTTCCAGGCTGCAGGGATCGCCATAGCCCATTACTGCCTCTGTGTGTCATATTTTTGGCCTCCATGCATTGCATTTTTGGCCGGTTCCAGGCAGCGGGGATCAGCGACACTCCCTGCCACCTAGAACTGGCCAAAAATGTGATGCATGGAAGCCAAAAATGATGTGTGCAGAGGCCAAAAAGGTGTCGATACCTGCAGACTGGAACAGGTCTAAAACAGCATCTGGAGGCCAAAACACAACGTGTAGAGGCCCAAAACAGCTAAAGGGTGGGCCAACGAGTGGCCGTAGCTTTGGCAACATTCGGTGTATAAGACACACCACAATTTTCACCCACTTTTAGGGCGTGGGGAGTGCATCTTATATTCCGAAAAGTACAGTACTTTACTAGCTCATTATAGTGTTTCTGCCTCTGTTATTCTGAGAACTGAAAAGAATGTACGTTATGGGTGGATAGGCTGTTTCTTGTGGCAAAAATTTGTTCCTCTTTGGAATCTGTGTTTTGTGCCAATTTTGTGGGCAAGTCTGAGGTGATTGGAAACTGGCTAGATTTCTTTCACACAGATTAAGAGATTATGCCACCATGTTCCTTGAGACTGCTGGAAGTTTAAAACATCATAGTCCGTGGTTGCAAAACAGATGTCTTTCTTTGCAATAAACCATGGTTTTACCCTGACCAGTTTGTTGAACGTTACAGTTATAAAGCTCCTAATATCATCATCGAAAGTAAGACATACAAATAATAATGGCTGAGTTCAGATCATGATCCAGTAATCCAAACCAAAGTAATCAGACTCTGCCTTAATACATTTGATGGATCTCTGTCAACATATTTATTAAAATTACTTATTGTTGACAAAGAAGCCTTATTTAGTTGACAGGGCTATGATTTGGTGCCTGGTGATTCCTTTCCTTTTGTAGATCAGCTGAGTTTTTTTCCTTTTTCTATTTCAAGCATTAGGTGATGTGAGGCCATTCCCAATTTCCAAGATGGTTACCAAGGAAGAATCTCAGTCTCGAAACAGACGTTCTGCAAGCCCCGTCTTTCTGCATAGCCAGAATGTTGCCTTCCTTCCAGGTAAAGTCCAAGGTGCTGGTTGTCACTTTAAAGCCTTTAAATCAGAGGGACCGTCTCTTGCCGGTCACGTCCACCCGACCCATCAGAGCGGGGAGGCAGGGAATGCTGCGGGTAACATCCCAGAGGGAGATATACCTGGTGGGACCTAGAAGAAAGGCCTAGTTAGTGGTGACTCCCTCTCTCTGAAACATCATCCCCCCAGAGATTAGAATGGCCCCCTCTCTAATACTCTTCCAGAAGGCGCTGAAGACCTGGTTCTGCCCGTGGGCCTGGGGAACCCAGAGTGGAATGGACCCCATTAAATGGCTCATGTGATCTGCTGTTGCTGGGGGTGGGAGGTGATTTTATTATATTAATTTATCTGATTCTTTTATTATATTTTTCGGACTATAAGATGCACATGATTTTGAAGAGGTAAATTTAAAAAAAAGTGTTTGTGCTCTGCAGGGCTCCTAAACCCTCTGCACGCATTGTTTTTTGCAACAAAAAGGGGGGGGTGGCATGCAGAGATTTGGGAGGCCTGTAGAGTGCTCCTGGGAGCTGGGGGGGGGGGCAAAAACAGCCGGGTTTTTTGCTCATTTTTGCCCTCCCCAGCCCCCAGGAGCACTCTGAAAGTCTCCTAAAGGATATGCACATCCATTTTTGCAAAGAGGGAGGGGTTTCAGTAGGCTAAAAATGCTGTATTCAGTGTATAAGACACATCCAGATTTTCACCCTCTTTTGGGGGGGGGGGAAGGGGTGAGTCTTATACTCCGAAAAATACAGTAGTTTTATTGTTTTTTAATGTGGTTTTAAATTATGTAAGCCGCCTTGAGTTGCCATGGGCAAATAGGCCGCAATATAAATTTAATAAATAAATAAATCAAATAAATAAAATATATTTGACAGGCTTATCTGTGGTAGCTGATCTATTACTATGCTGCGTAGTGATCTTTTCCTCTCCCCTCTTTTCTCCCCCCTCCCCCCACAGAACTGGCTGGTGGTGCTGAAAGCGGCCATCTGGAAGCGCCATCTACCTCTGTTGGTCCCATGAAGCCCAACAGCATTCATGTCCTTCCACCTTCCCTGGATGACGCTAGCAAAGATGATGTCATTTTTTTCTGATCAACACCCAAGAAGGTCCGCTCTCCTTGCCCCAACTGCATCATCTGAAGGCAGAGCTTGCAAGATGTTCTCTGGAAAAGGATTCAAAATGAGGATATCGTTTGGGGGCTCCATGTTACCATCTTGGCTTTGCTTACATTGTTCCTGGGGCTGGAACATTATTCTAGCTTCCTTTTGAGTTCCAAGGCAAGGTTTTACAATAACCTTCTTGGGAAGGGAAGGGTACGAGAAGGCCCTTAACTTTTAATCTTCACATTCAACCATAAGGTGGCCCTTGGGCTCTGCGTAGGACCAAACAAAGATGTTGATGGTGTTAGGGACTCTATGGAGGGAATCTGAGGGAATTAGATTAGGCCCTGGCTGGTCGCACAAAGCACCTCATCTCCCACAAAGACTCATCCCCCCCCCCAATTGTAGGGAAATCCTCCAGTGCAAACTGGGTCCTGGAGTTTTGTTCCTGCTGAAGACCCTTGCTGCAGTAACTGGCCCACACAGCAGCAGGCCCAATTTTCCAGACCCTTTCCAGATATTTTGGATCTGGGGAGGGGGGGTGGGAAGAGGAAACGCAGGTCAGAATTACATTGGATGCCAAGTTGTTTCCGGTTCAAATGAAGGAAATGAAGAAATTCTTAACTTAATAACCGATTGAGATGTTTTGAGTGGAGCTTCTCTCTCGCCAAAGGATGTCATTCCCTGTGGGAACGTCCACTGCCTCTCTTCCGTGTCTGTTCTTCAGATCACAAAAATACTGGAGATGCAAGCTGCTGAAGTTGTAACTTTTCCCCCCGTTTTACACTCTGCACGTTGTATTTGTCCCCTAGCATCACAAGTGCTTGTTTGAGAGTGGGTTATGGAAAAGTCCGGTTTCTTCCACCTTGTTGCACATGAACAGTGTCTCTAGGTGAAAGTCTTGTACTCTGGGTCTTGTTTTATTGTGGGGCCTCCTCGTGTTCTTTTGACTGCATGGAGACCTTGGTTTCCTTCTAGAGCCATTAGGAAGTTTGGAGGCCAGAAGAGAAGGCGGGGCCTATTAACAGTCCACGCGTGGCAGAAGCCATGGTGCCATTCACTTTAATATGACCCCCACCCCCCTCTTCCCAGCTTAGAAAACTATCGTCCAGAATCTGATGATGACATCATTAAGTAGGCAACCATGACAGAAAATGGTTTGTTTTAATTAGCTTTTAAGCTCTTTGTGTAGATCTACCAGCTACATCACACACACACACATAAAGAAAACCCTTTTAAGTAATTTTATTGTACTTGCAATGTTTGTGAATTGCATTCTGACTGACCATTTGTGCCATGCTTATCAGTGTTTTCTGATATATATGGATGGTATGAGACGAACCCAAGCACTTTAGAACATGGATGGCATTTTTATTTCCTTTTCCGTCTTACTGACGAACAAAACAAGTTTCTTTGTAGTAAAAAGTGGCTATGACTTTATTGAGAAGTTCTCTGCCTCTAGTGGCTTAAGTCTGAAAAGCTCATTTTGCGCTTTACTTCTCTATGTGACTACGTCGGCCTGAAGCTTCTTCAATGGATTTTTAAGTTGAAGGGTCACAGCAACTATCTCTTTAGACAAAATCATAGCAACTTTGTACGTAGATACTACTTTAGTGGTTATTACATAGCAATCATTCTATGTAACTCTCCTTTTTAATTATTTGTAAAGTTGATGGTTTTCAGTGTTTTAATTTTTTTTTGTCAAATTTGTGCACTACTGTAATGATCAAATGGGATGCTGTCACACCAAATTATGGCTATTTTTTTAAGCAATGATTGCAACTGTTTTCTCTACTGTAGGATAATTGTGGAACCTCAGATACAACTAAAGCCTGAACCTGTTTGAGTCAATCCATGAAACCATAAATCATAAAGCGAACCTTAAAATATGTCCTACTTTTGAAGTGTTATCTTTGTTTGACATTACATTTGATAGGATTACTTGTGTTGGTTGTTGTCAAAACAAAACAAACTATGGTCTCCTTCACATCACATGAAACGCTTGATGAATTATAATCCTGACAGACAACACAGATCTTTGTTGAATCCTTTTTGTAGGGCTCTTGTCTGAGAGAGGGTTTCAGGACTTCTCCCATGTAGATGAGATGTGTTGGCCCTGAAATTCAAGGATGTGGTTGAAAGCCGAAGAAACTGGTGCAAAAGGAGCGAATCATGAAAAGACGTTCTATGGTGTGAAAACATAATTATGTTCAAAAGTGGCAATGCCTCCACTATATTGTGAATTGGGCAGCTACTGATGCTATCATCTTTAATGCCCTGAGATTTCTCTGAAGGGGAATGTGAGTTTATTTATATATGTGCAAGGGGAACCTTTACCTTTACCTTAGCCATTGTTGATTCTTGCCAACTGCCTGTATTAGTCCCAAGAGTTTTATAGGCAAGGTTTTTTAGCAGTGGTTTGCCATTGCCTCCAACTTAGGTCTGAGAGTGAGACCAGCCCATGGTTACCTAGCTGGCTTTGGGCCTAATATAGAACTAGAATTCATGGTTTAGCTTCTAGCCTTAGGCCTGAACCACTACCCCACACCAAACTGGCTCTCTGAATGTAGCTATGAGTGAATAGGATTTCATACTCCAAATAAACATGAAAAGACAGGTGTTCGGGCTATATCAACAGAGCCAATCAGGTAAGGGAAAGTGTGAGATTGTATCTTTTATTATCAGCCCTAATGGTTTCACATTAACATGATGTACAAAGAGCAAGACTGTATTCTTCACATTAAAAAACCATAGCCAAATTATTTAACTAAGCAGGGCAGCCACTTGCCCCTTAAGGTAGCTAACAACAGGTTGAAATTACAACAGACTGTTAAAAAGCTATGTATAACTGGTCCTTGAGGTTATGACTGCTGCCCCCTCCCCGCAGTCACGTGATCACATTTTGGGCGCAAGGCAATTGGCTTGCATTTACCACTGATTGTAGCATCCTGTTACCATGGGAGCACAATTCGTGATGTTTTCACCAGCTTCTGGGTTTTCTTGCCAATATCAAAGCCCATTTAGAAGAACAGATTTGCTTAACAACCATGTAATTCATTTAACAATCAGAGTGGCTCACTTTACGACCATTGTAAAAGCAATTGTAAAATCAAGTCTGGTCATGCGGTGCTTTGACGTACGACTGCAATGACTTATGACTGAAATTCCAGGCTCCAATGTGGTTGTAAGTCAAGGACTACCTATACACAGAGTGAAGTAGGCAAACTAAACTCTATAATAGGGAGTCTCCAACCTTGGCAACTTTGTGGACTTCAACTCCCAGAATTCCTCAGCCAGCCCTGCTCTATAAACTCTCCCAAATAGATCCTCCAGAAAAGTGCCTATGTGTTATATAAAAGCAGCACCATGTTTTAATAGAAGAGCCTAATACCAATCTAGCCTCCACCATAATAGGAATTACTCTCCCCATTTCAACAGAGATTACGTAACCGTTTATAAATTCCCCTGATAGCCCCTTTTCTCCATTCAATTCAGCAGCTGTTCAAACCATTCCACAACTGCCCCCTGCATAGTTTCGATAGATCCCAATGAAGGAAGAAATGCTTCCCATGAGGCCCACAAGCCATGGAGAAAACTTTCCAGCCCAGAGAATTCCTGGAGGCAACCAGTGGATGGCATTGGCAAGGTCAGCCAGGTTGCTGAGGATGGCCAAGACTTGTAGGCGCATTTCAGCTCTTGTTTTCTGAGAGAAATCTCTGCAAGCCAGACAGGGGGAAGAAAAATACATTCGCTGAGCTTATTTGTTGCTATCAGCACTGGAGGGAGAAAACTAAGGGTTTATCTTTGCCCTGAAATAAGTTTTTATTCTTGGCAATAACTGAAGCATTCAAGAAGAAATCCTCATGTGGAAATGGCATGCCCCCCCCACCAGGAGCTAAAATTCTACTTTTGTCCCAAACAGAATAATAAATGTGTACTAACTGGACTATTGATTTTTTACCATCAAAAACCAGCAGCATGATCCAAAAACAGCTTGGTTTATTAACTAAGTTTTGGACAGCAGATACTAAAAGAAGGAAGGAAGAATGTAAAGGAAAGTTTAAAAAAAAACAAGGACGTTTTAATACACATTTCCTTAACCTTCTGGATTGACTCTTAACTTTTCTGGAAAGGGTTTAGATGTGTGCCTTTATGCCAAATGGAATTTATCCCTGTTAATTGTTGAGGGGGAAAATGCTTACAAGGCAGGGAGTCATACCTGGATTCTGTATGCTGCTTTCTTCTTAGGAGTAATAAAATTCGGAGAGCTCTGGAATGAGAATGTAAAGACAAACTTTTAGCTGCAGGCCATATTTCTGGAGCAGAAATCCTTAATGTCCTTAATATTGCTTGAATTCTGTTATACTACAGAACCTTCTTGATACTCCAGACATATGGAAAGTGGAAAGCATAAAGACTTCCTCAATCAGAATCCAGCTTGGAGGAAGGGTAAACTGAGTCCCAATGATTCATGTATTTGAAGATTTAAATTCCAGGTAGTCATTGTCTACTCTTCCTTCCTTTCTTCTTTCCTACCTCCCTCCCCTCCTCTCCTCTACTCCTTACCGTACAATTCCCAGCAGCAGAGAAAAGCCCCAGAGAGTTGTACTGAGTGTCCACCACCTACTTGAGTTGGCATGGATAATTTCAGCATCAGCAGCCCAAGCCATATGCTCACAGGGGTAATAAAGCTGATCAGCTATGTTGTTGAAGATGGAAAGCCAGCGCATTGCTGTATCTTTCTCCTGAAATGGGATAGCAAGCAAGCTTTAAGAGTTGATTTCTCCGTTCCATCTTCTCCTTTCCTCTTCTTCTGGTCTCTGGTCACTAGACCAGAAGTGAGCATTACAGTTTGGCATTTAGATGAAAGATTACCAGTACACAAGCATCCTAAGTTAGATCTGAGATTCGATCAGTACTACCATAAGTATTATTTGCAAAACATCGTAAAATGGAGCTTCTGGGCATTCTGAGTCTGAGAATGGTCTATATATTTTAATAGTAAGTTTATTACAATTAAAAAGATGAAAAACAAACTAAAAGGAATAAAAAAATGCAATAAGGAAAATATAGTAAAGAAAAAGGAGAGCATATAAAGAAATGACTTCCCCCTTCATCATAACTATCAACGTTTGTAACTTATCACCCCTTGAATTGGAAGAAATGTTCTCCTCTTCTGATATTTCATGTCTCTTTATCTACAAACAAATCCTTAAAACTTTTTCATTCAGTCCTGATCAGCAAAGGTCCATTAAAGGTTACCAGAGATGATAATATATATTAATCTTGATCAAATAAACTTTATGTTCCTTTCCTTTTTAAACTTTATATTCCTTTCCTTTTTAAAAGTAACCACTTATTTCAAGCTGCACTTCTTTTTCTATCTGAAAAGTCCTCCCTTCCCAGTATTTTCGATCATCTCAATAGCCTTTTTCATTCAGAATTTCATATAAAGCCTAAATTATAAATAGAAGAAACTCTATAACCTAGACTGTAAAACAGTAGAATTTGTTACTAAATTGAGAGATGGTTGGATTCAGTTGGATTAAGTTATGTTGTTCTCCAATGTTCTTTACAACTTGTAACAAGGTCCTTGTAACTGAAATGCTTTGCAAGTCTCACATACAGTATCCCTGTACTTCCATGAAACAGTGATGAATAAGAACAGCTGCAGATAACCAGAAAGTCAGCGGGGAAGGGCCATACAGTAGTAAGTGTCGTTGGCTCTAAGTGACATCATGATTTCATCTAAACAACACTGTTTAGATCTGATAGGGAGGGAGGGAGAGAGAGAGAGAGAAAGAGGGAAAGAAAGAAAGAAAAAGAAAGAAAGAAAGAAAAAGAAAAAGAAAGAAAAGACCTGTAAGGTCTCTTCTGACCTATAAGTCTATGTT
Organism: Thamnophis sirtalis; assembly: GCF_051295495.1. Classification (NCBI taxonomy): domain Eukaryota; kingdom Metazoa; phylum Chordata; class Lepidosauria; order Squamata; family Natricidae; genus Thamnophis; species Thamnophis sirtalis. The sequence goes on along the minus strand of NW_028261381.1, from coordinate 161,588,532 downwards.
CTATGATATTTTTGAACGGCAGAAAATGCTACAACAAATATGAGTATTGTGATAAGAACATCTAGATTTTTGTTTTCAATTGTTCACCAATAATATATTCAGAGGCATATTTCCATAAACAATGTTAAATGTTCACAGAATAAAATAGAATAACAGAGTTGGAAGGGACCCTGGAGGTCTTCTATTCCAACCCTTTACTTAGGCAGGAAACCCTACACCACTTCAGACAAATAGTTATCCAACATCTTCTTAAAAACTTCCAGTGTTGGAGCATTTACAACTTCTGGAGGCAAGTTGTTTCATTGATTAATTGTTCTGTCATGAAATTTCTCCTTAGTTTTAGGCTGCTTCTCTCCTTGATTAGTTTCCATCCATTGCTTCTTGTTCTACCCTCAGGTGCCTAGGAAAATAGTTTGACTCCCTCTTCTTTGTGGCAACCCCTGAGACATTGGAACACTTCTATTATGTCTCCCCAAGTCCTTCTTTTCATTAAACTAGGCATACCCAGTTCCTGCAACTGTTCTTCATATGTTTTAGCCTCCAGTCCCCTAATCATCATTGTTGCTCTTCTCAGCACTCTCTCTAGAGTCTCCACATTTTTTACCTCGTGGCGACCAAAACTAGATGCAGTATTCTAGGTGTGGCTTTACCAAGGCATTATAAAGTGGTATTAACACTTCATGTGTTAATGTATATCCAGGGATTTATATCCAGAGATGGGTTTTGCTTACTGTTGCTTGCATTCATATTCTAATATCTTTCTTGCTTTAGGAGACCCTGGACCAGGATAAGATTCAACTTTTTTTGTGTTTTTTTTGCAAATACCCCTATTAACATTCAAAGCTTTCAACTTTGTGGACAACATCCACTTTCTTGCATGTCTTACCTTGTTCCCCAGTCCATACTGACAGCTATAGGAAAGCATGGCTAGGTCATCAAAAAGGCGTAGAACTGTTCGACAGTGACTCAGTTGTGCTGAGACAGCCAGGAGGCCTTGGCCAAGGGATGGTTCTCCAGGTTGTCTTCTGGCCACCAAAATTCCTCCAGCCAGCCGGCAGCCATAGCAGATGATGCGTATCTTATGTAGGAAGATTGATTGTATAAAGCATTATTACTATTTCCAAATTATATTTTTTATTAAAGAGCCATGTATCCCCAGAAAGGTAAAGTTTGGAGTAAGGCCAAAATTAAAAGGTGTTCTGTAGTGTAGGCCATATTTTTTCATATCCTCTTACTATTGGCAAACACTTTACAAATATCTTTAAATTGAGAGGGTTAATTTCAAAGATAAGCTAGCTTTTTTCTCCTGTCCCGATTTTTTTTTAAATAATTGGTTCCTGTTTTACTAAAATGCTATACATCTCTGAAAAAATATATTTCAACTTATAGTGTACTAATTTTTAGAGGAACATGATATGATAAAATCTATTCTTTCACGTATGTGAAGGTTTTAATCATAATTTGGAGAACAAGGGATTGTGCTACATTCGATGCTAGATTTGAGGGCCTCTGCAAAAGATCATTGGGGGGGGGACGGACTCACCAATATGATATCGTTAGAACCTCAAAATATATGTACTAGGTACTAAAAGTTTTGTAATCTTTAGCTGGGTAGAACAGTGCATCATAGAGCAATGGATTTTGAACTAAGTTATCTTAAATGGGGCAATTTACACAAAGTGTCCACAATCTGGGACTTATGACTCATAGAATTAAAATTTGTCAAATGGCATCTACCATTTTATAACAAAAATGATCACAACAGTTTATGACACAATACAAAATATTATAAAACATTAGAACAAGAAGAAATGTGTGGAAACTAATCAAGGAGAGAAGCAACTTAGAACTGAGTAGAAATTTCCTGACAGTTAGAACAATTAATCAGTGGAACAGCTTACCTCCAGAAATTGTGAATGCCCCAACAGTGGAAGTCTTTAAGAAGACATTGGATACCCATTTGTCTGAAACAGTATAGGGTTTCCTGCCTAGGCAGGGGGTTGGACTAGAAGACCTCCACGGTCCCTTCCAACTCTGCTATTGTATTGTATTGTATTATTTCTGTGCTATGTTCAACATAGGCTTCTTTCAAGGCAGATATATCTTTGAATATCTCCCTGAATTTTTAATAACTTTTCAAGTACATTCAAAGTTCCGACATTGTTGAAAGCACTGAGGAATCTGGTAAGGAAATATTTCTGAAATGATAATCCAAAGGGTCACATGGGCCTGAAAGGCATATGAAGCGGTATATAAGTCTACTGCTATTGCTATTGCTATTGCTATTGTCTAATCCCAACTGTAGTGGACAGGAATCTTTTAAATATCTATATGGTGCATAAATTAGAGGTGGAAGACAAGGTAGCGTATAAAAAAAATTGCTAGAAACCTAATTATTTGTTAGTGCCTTTTTATCAAATTTCATGCTTTCTAGTTGTTTTGTGCACTACATTTTGTGTGTACAGTTTACCGGCATATGTGAATTTTAAATACATCATGAGAAACAGATATTATTTATAGCTTACAGATCCAGTGTTAAATAAAGATATAAGCATACAATGCAACAAACACTGTGATCTCAAAATGTGCTTTCCTTCTTTGGGATCTCTCTCTCTTTCTCTCTCCATCCCCCTCTAGGAGCAATCCAAATTATAAAATAACACACGGTTCCCAGTTCTTCAAGATCTTGGAGTCACAATTCAGCTTTTTTCTATATGGTGCTTCTCAGGTCCAGAGAACCATAAACCTCTGAGCTTGGTTGTTTGCTTGCAGACTGTTTCATTATTCAAACTATTTCATTATTCAATTACCCAAACGTAACCTCAGCACTGATGATGTTACTTAGTATGAATAATGAGACTGCAAGAAAACAGCCAAGCTCAGAGAGTACCAACCCATCTCATTTCAACCCTGAGCTAAACATATTCTTCTTTATTGGGACCATAAACCTTACGACTCTGCTAAAGTACCAACTTAAGGAGGGCTGCATGAGTAAGAGAGTGTAGGGAAACTGGTAGTGCTCCATTACTAGAGGTTTTTAAGACGAGACTAGACAGTCACTTATCTGAAGTGGTAGAGGTTCTCCTGCTTGAACAGGAGGCTGGATTAGAAGACGTCCAAGGTACCTTCCAGCTCTGTCCTTAATTCCTAAATAGAGTAGATGCCCAAATTCGTCTCTATTGGAGTTTTGATGAATTCCAACCAGCGCTTCCCAAGTGTCCTGGATTGCAACTCCCATGGCCACGCTAGCGGTGGGTGCTGGAAGTTGTAGTCCGTGGATTTGGGAACTTTCTCTTCGACGCCCACTCTCCTTTTGCTTCCCACAGCTAGGGCATCATCTAGCTCAGGGGTGTCCAACCTTGGCAACTTTAAGACTTGTGGACTTCAACTCCCAGAATTCCTCAGCCAGCAACACAGGCTGAGGAATTCTGGGACTTGAAGTCCACAAGTCTTAAAGACGTCACGGTTGGACACCCCTGCTCCAGCTTTCTCTGCTTTTTAAATCCCCTGGGCAACCCGAGGGGAATCCCAGCGAACAGAAAGCACCTCCTCACCGCTCCTCTTAGCCCCGTCAAAACACCCCACCCTCGCTTCGATCTCCCATCCTCCTCTCACCACTCGATCTCTGCCCCGGTAGGTTTCCAATACGGAGACCAGGCCACTGAAGGGGGGCACCGCCGCCATAGCAACACTTCCGGGCTGACCTCTGCTCGTCCAATCGCGTCACCGGAAGCCGAGTGGGGAGGGAATAAACTACAAGTTCCAGGAACCAGCGCGAGCCAGTTGGCGGGAATTTTGCCGCCGTTAGGCAGTCTGGTGGTGGTTTCTGAGGGAACGGGGGTAAGTAAGTAATCTTATGTGGTTGGAGAAGGAATGAAGGTGGTTATGAAAGGAAAGAGATATCTTCTTTCTTTGTACGTGTGTGTATGTGTTTGTGTTTGTGTTTTTGTGTGGGTTTCTAATAAAGGAGAATAGTTGTACCTCAGAGTTGATATGAGGTAACTTGTGGCCATTTTCCCCCACCATGCTGCATCCTTCACGGTTATGTGATCAGAATTCAGACCCTTGGCAAATGGCATGTCCTGGCAAAATTCACTTAACTGTCTTGTTTAGAAATGCTGGGCTTAGTTGTGATGGTAAATTTCAATTCAATTGTATAGAATGTGAAGGATGTGTGTCTTTGTTTTATTTTTATAGCTTTCTTTTTTTTATTGAAAATTTTAGAAAAAAACTTTTACAAATGTTTACCTCCCCCCCCCCCCCCCGGACCTCCCAGAACAAATACAGGGTATAAATCTTTAACAAAGATGTTCTAAAATAAACTTAAACATAGTAAGTATCATCTTTTATTTGAGCCTTAACTCCTCTTTGCTAGGCTAACTCTAAACAGATTATATCATTCCTTGTTTCTTCGGTCATAAACTATCTGGAATTTCTTAGTCCCATATTTATTTTAAGTATAGTCAATCCATCTTCTCCACTCCAGTTTATTTCTCTCATTTGAGTGATCCTTGAGATATGCTGATATTTTAGCCATCTCTGCTAAGTTTGGTACTTTTAATGTCCATTCTTGAATAGCAGGCAAATCTTCCTTCTTCCAGTATTGTGCCACCAGCAGTCTTGCTGCCGTTATTCAATGCAAAATCAAGTTAGTCTCTATAACTGTACAATCAATTAATTATACTGTTGAAAGAAATGTCCTTCTGGGTTCAGCTCCAAGTGGGGAAGAAGACACTGGAGACATGGAGGCTGCTTGGAAAGACGGTTTATTGTTGGACAGGGCCACATGGCTTGAGCCCTGACCAGAAAAGGTGATCACATGTTTCAATGTTGATGGAGAAGAAGAGAAGGGCTGAGGGAGGGGCTTGCTAGGCTTTTATACCCTGTTCAGTCCCACCTCTCTCTTTCCTGTTCCTGTGTAAGAAATGTATTATGACTGGTTGTCAGACTCCCATGGTGCTATGCAGGGGGCTACTCTCTAGGCTGTGATGAGTTCTCAGTTGCCTTGTGGTCAGTTGAGTAATATCCCTTCCCCCTACAGCTGCAGTGAGGAGAAGTCTTTATTATGTAAAGTAGGCTGGCCTGGCCATCTTAATGGCCCATTAGCTGGGGATGGGCAGAAAGCTATAGGCAACTATTCTGTCTTTTGAAACATGTTTCTTTTCACATCCAGAGAAATATTCTGCCTTTTCAATATTTCCTAGGATATTTCATTTTTCTGGGAGAGGGCTGGATGATAACTTCCCACAATACCTAACAAGAATAACTGAGGGGTAAACTTTATCCTTTTTTAAAGAACATTTTGCATAATCCACCATATTTTTATCCAAAATGCTTTAACCTTTTTACAAGTCCACCATATATGGTAATATGTAGCATCAACACAATCACATCTCCAGCATTTAGGTTGTAAATTTGGATACATGCAAGGCAGTTTTTTAGGATCTAAATGCCAACCCTTCATGGTTATGTGATCAGAATTCAGACCCTTGGCAAATGGCATGTCCTGGCAAAATTCACTTAACTGTCTTGTTTAGAAATGCTGGGCTTAGTTGTGATGGTAAATTTCAATTCAATTGTATAGAATGTGAAGGATGTGTGTCTTTGTTTTATTTTTATAGCTTTCTTTTTTTATTGAAAATTTTAGAAAAAAAACTTTTACAAATGTTTACCTGCCCCCCCCCCGGACTTCCCAGAACAAATACAGGGTATAAATCTGTAACAAAGATGTTCTAAAATAAACTTAAAGATAGTTAGTATCATCATTTATTTGAGCTTTAACTCCTCTTAGGCTAACTCTAAACAGATTATATCATTCCTTGTTTCTTCAGTCATAAATTATCTGGAATTTCTTAGTCCCATATTTATTTTGAGTATAGTCTGGGAAGTTATCATCCAGCCCTCTCCCAGAAAAATGAAATATCCTAGGAAATATTGAAAAGGCAGAATATTTCTCTGGATGTGAAAAGAAAGAAACATGCTTTAAAAGACAAACGGCATAGTGGACTAGCAAAATTAGAATAAATATTTAAAGCAAAGATATAATGGCATCCAAATTGACTTCTGCGAAATTACCTCCTAGATCCACGTCTCCTATACCTGGCACAAAGTTGCAGCCCCCACCTTCTATGCCCCCTAGTGGAGATGTACCAACGAAAGAATTTTTTTTGGAAATGTTTAGAGAATCCAGAGAACAGAACTTAGAAATGTTTAGAGAGTTCAAAGATGAAATAAGGAATGAGATAAAGAATGAGATGAAAGTCTTATATGATAAATTTGATACTAGGGTCAGGCCAGGCGACCTGCTTAGTGACCCTAGCCTTGTCCCTCCAGTCCAGTGTCTTACCTGTTCCTGCTGCCTCTCTGCCTGCCTGCTCCTTGTTGCTTCCATCCATCGCGACGAGGATCCATCGCATCGGAGTTCTGCTGATTCTGCCTGCTGGTAAGTGACCTGGGTTTTTTTTCTTTTATTTTTTAATGTATTTTAAAATAATATTTTATTTATTGTCCAAAGGATTTTTTAAAATAGTTTTATTCTGTGTGGATTCTTTTTTAAAATTGTCTTAGACTATTTTAAAAAAGATTCTATCCAAAATAAATTAAAATAAACCATTTTAAAAAATTCTATACTCAATACTTTGAAATTTATTGGGCATAGAATTTTTTAAAATAGTTTTACTTAAAAGTATTGAGTGTAGAATATCTTAAAATGTTTTACTTCAATTTATTGTGTGTGGAATAGTTTGAAATGGTTACAATATAAATTATTGCTGGTGCATTGGATTCATGGTTACAGTATACTATGGCTGGTACAATAACTTAAAATTGTTACAGTGGAAGGCATTTTACCTCACAGGCTGCTCAGTATGTTAGTAAATTCCTGGGCATCCCTTGGCATCTCCACTCTAGTTACAGGACCCAGGCCTCAGCAAAAGTGGAACACATGAACCAAACTTTAAAAATACAGCTATCCAAAATTTGTCAGGAAACCCAACTCCCATGGCCAAAAATGTTATGAATAACCTTAGCCAGAATTAGGGCCCTGCCTTCAAGGAAATTGGGACTGTCACCCTTTGAAATAATATATGAGAGGCCCTTTGTTGCAACTACCCTCCAGGACTCCTGCAAAGGGGAAAGAAATATTTCCCAATATTTGCATAATCTGGTGCAGGTTTTGTCTTCCATCTCTAAACAGGTCCAGTCTGCTCTACCTGGCTGCTGATGCGCCATCACTGGCTGAACCAGGTCAGTGGGTAAGAATTAAAGAACTGTTTCCCTGTTCGCACTGAACCCAGGTGGTCCATACCTCGCCAGGGACTCCTAAGCACTCCAGTGACCGTGAAGGTGGAAGGCTTCAAAGCGTGGGTTCACGGATCAAGAGTCAAGCAAGTTGGCGAGCCTTCTGAATGGTGACAAGCCCAGCATCTAGATAGACTCAAGCTGAAACTTCACCACACTCCAGCTTCCCCCGCTGACCTGTTCTCCTACATGGCCTAGACACACGTTGAATAGGCTTGGTTTGCTGTATTTGTTGTGTTTGCTCTTTTCTTGATTTGCTGTGGTGGTTTCCCCGCAAGTTCCTGGGACAAGGAAGAGATGCAGCCCACCTTTACTTTGGCTCAACAACTTGTCTTAATGCTTTTCATCCTAGGGATTTCTACACCCAAAGCTGTAGTCTCCCAGTCTCAGTGTGAGCAATGTTTGGTCACTACCCACCACGGAAACAAGGTCACAAAGACCTTCGTCTACCATTCCCACTACAATTGTAAGGAGCAAACCACGTCCTGTGTCCACAACACCATCACTTATGAGATTTGTCCCAATAATGGAAACCCCATATGCTTCAACCCCCAAGGCTCCCAGTTCGCCCTGGACGTTGAGATCACTGGATCTCAAGAAGGTGGAGTTGCTCAAGAAGGTGGAGTTTGCAGGAAATGCAAACCTAACAACTGCTGCCTACAATTTGATGACTCTCTTAAAGTTGTAGAGGAGTCAGCTGCCAGAATAAGGAAACTTACACATGTCCCAGTGCAGATTTGGGGTGGGGCAGCTGACTTCAACTCATTTGGCGGAATCTTCTCTGGTTGGAAAAGGATTGGGTTTCTAGTGCTGTTAGCTTTGGAGGTCTCCTTCTCCTCTCCTGTTTCATTGCTCTGATCCAGTGTGGTAGTCCAGTCCACCCTCACTGGGGTGACAGTCATAGCCTCATCAGTGTCTACTCACTCTCCTGAGAAACCGGTAAAGGTCATGGTTCTCCAGACCATCCCCAAAGAGTTCACCCGCCTGGTCAATCATTGACAGGAAGAATCCTGTCCTGAAGTAAAGGGAGGAATGAAGGGATATAATTATATAGTTATTGCAAATTAGTCCTAATTTAATTCGTTATATCTTGCTCCTTACTTTTTTCCCTGTTTCTTGTTTCTTCGCTGACGCCAGAGACAGCCTTGCTCAATAGATAAGAAGGGCAGAGCACAGAGCTGTCCAGGGTTGACTCGAAATAGACAAGGATACCAATGCACAAGCATACAAGGAATGCTCTATAGATAAGAAAGGCACGGACAAGGGATGCTCTATGGATGGGTAACTAACTTTTGTCTCTGATTGGCTACATGAATGTATAAGATGTTCGACACATTCTTCTCAGGTGAGGCTCTTCCTTGAATGCTTGTTGCTTGCGTACAGTGGAACTGTCCACCCAGCTATTTTGCTTTATTAAATAAAAGCTGTTACTTTTTCCAAGCTTCTGCTTAAGTATTTTTTTGGAACTTTGATGACTTGAGTGCATTTTGGACCTTACAATGTACATCAATAATACATTCCTCTGTTTATGGTCATGAAGCCTGCCTATGCCTTTTTGGGGCAGATTCTTAGATCACTTCTTAGCACTCTATTTAAGATTTATTTTTTTCCCACCTAAGCAGACATATCAAACTCAAGGCCCGCAGGTCAGATCCGCCTGTGATGTGTTTAGATTGGCCCACAAGCAGATTAGTAATAGGACGTGAGTAACAGCAAAGAGGCTCCCAAATGCTCCCTAAACACCACTCTGTTTTTTGGTTGTTCCTCTAGCTGTCAATGATTCTCTTAAAGGGGCTGCTTGGCTTCCAGAGCTGTGGGGTCCTGAGATGTTACTTTCCCCCCCCCCCAAATATTTATCAATTTCACATATACATTCACAATTATATGATCTCATAACTGTTATTAATAATATGTATTTATAACAATTTTTCCCCTACAGTTGACAATATACTTGAAGATTGCTTTCTTAACATCCCATAGATCCATCTTATCTTACAACGGTCCTACTTCTTCTTCCCTCCCTCCCTCTTTCCTTCCCTCGTTTCTTCTCTCCTACTCCCCTTTCTTCCCTCCTTCCTTCCCTCCCTCCTTCCCCTTCCCTCCTTCCTTCCCTCCTTCCTTCCTTCCCTCCTTTCTTTTCTCCTTCTCTCCTTCCTTTCCCCCTTCCTTTCCTCCTTCCTTCCCCCTTCCTTCTCTCTTACATTCCCTCCTTCCTTCCCTCCTTTCTTCTCTCTTCTCTCCTTCCTTCCCTCCCTCCCTCCTTCCCTCCCTCCTTCCTACCCCCCTTTCTTCTTTCTTCTCTCCTTCCTTCCCTCCTTTCTTCTCACCTTCTCTCCTTCCTTCCCTCCCTCCTTCCTACCCCCCTTTCTTCTCTCCTTCCTTCCTTCCTCCTCTCCTTTCCCTTCTCTCCTTCCCCTTCCTCCCCTTTACCCTTCCCCTCTTCTTCCCATTCCTCCCCTCTTTCCTACTCTTACATTCCCTCCCATTCTTCCTCTGCCTTTCCCTTTCTCCTATTCCTCTCCTTTCTCCTCTCCTTCCTACTGAGATGTTACTTATAATGAAGGTGCTTCAGGGCCAGGAATGCAGTCTCTAGGTAGCCTTTCTTTCTTTCTGGAGCTGAGGTCACAGCGGATCAGTGCTGGGGACTTGCCGAGCAAGCACTACAGTTCTCCCAAGGGCAGAGGGAGGCGGCTTCCTAGAAGGTCAGGCCAGATGGGGAGTGTGCCTCCCTTGGACCTTGTGTTGGGTAGGTAAAGCGATTGAGGTTGGTAACACTTCGGCTGTTCCCAGGACATCAGAGTCTTCAGAGCAGTTCTGGGCCTCAATCCTTTACTCTGCTCCTCCCTTTATCATGGATTCCTTGGGTGCTTCCTGGCCCTCCTTCGGGAGCCTCTCCTTCCCAAGGCATGACAGCCCCTGCATGTCTCAAAGCAGTTTGACCCCGAGCTGATGCCTAATGGACTGTGAGATTTAAAATCTCACAGGAACCAACCAAGGCAACCAAGACTGACCTCGATTTGCAGGATGGATGACATTAATGTATTACCTACGCCCTGCATCACAGGCCTTAAGAAGAGGCATGCAAAGGGATGATCCCTGCATCCGATTCCCACCGTTATCAACCAGATATGCTGATAAGTCCACAATCTGCTTGTGTGGCTCAGAAGCAGGTATTGAAAGGCAAATGTCTCTGAAGATGATAGCAGCCATTATGACTAGTCACCAGTGATATATATTTATTATTTCAACTTATATAGCTGCTCGTTTCAAATACATGACCTGGGAGCTTATACCAATTAAAAATATGATAACAAAATCGTATACACATAGAGTGTATATTCCATAAATTTGAAACTGTCTGTGTGTGTGTGTGTGTATCGTCATCTTTGAGATCTCTAGATTCAAATTCCATCGTTTTTTCATGTACTAAGTTCTGAATCTCTTGTAAACTCTATCTTATCAAATAGAGGACTTTAGGTTCTATCATTGCTTGAAACAGAGAAAAAGCACTCTCTTATCATGCTTAAGTGAAATCATTAAAGGAGTTTATATAACCTAATACTTGGTCAGGCCCAAATTTACTTACTTTTAGCCAGCCCAATACAGTTTGCACCTTCACAGTTTTAACCAAGCTTGAATGCAGAAATATTAAATTATTGTACTGTTCTTACCTAAGAATTTCATGTACTCTATACGGTTCTCTGTAGTTCTTGTTCCGGTTGTTTAAAGGAAGGCCATACCTATTTACTGTCAACAAATTAGAGTTTCAGTGAGGGCAGGGGAGAGCCGGAGGTTAAAATCAGATGGGGTATTATCTGGGGGCAAAGGACAGGGAGAGAATTGTAAATAAGGCAACTAAACAAATAAGTTAATACATACATAGAACCTATTATTGAATTTTACCTTGCCTGTTTGCACCAAACCATAGTGTCTGGCCTGAGAAGATTACAGTAGCAGAACAGACATATTTTAACTGAATCTATCACTCGATTTAAAAAATAGCATTAGGTTTACCTTCTGTAGCTTTCTTCATAATATAGCAAAAAGGCCATATAATCTCCCACCTCAGTATTAAAAATTAGAAGTGCTGTTATAGAGCCGGAAAATAATCTGTGTTCTCCTTCTTATTCAGCCATTAGCAACCTTCTTCTGGGTTCTTTTTAACATATTAGACTAGATTCTGCTTCACCACACTCTTCTCCAATGTAAAAGTGTCTCGTGTGTTTTGGTTTACAATTTGTATATTATGGCTTGGTGGGTGCTGATTGATTTACACCAGGTTTTAGGACTGGGAAAGGTAAGGGAAAGTGTGAGATTGTATCTTTTATTATCAGCCCTAATGGTTCCACATTAACATGATGTACAAAGAGCAAGACTGTATTCTTCACATTAAAAAACCATAGCCAAATTAACTAAGCAGGGCAGCCACTTGCCCCTTAAGGTAGCTAACAACAGGTTGAAATTACAACAGACTGTTAAAAAGCTATGTATAACTGGTCCTTGAGGTTATGACTGCTGCCCCCTCCCCGCAGTCACGTGATCACATTTTGGGCGCAAGGCAATTGGCTTGCATTTACCACTGATTATAGCATCCTGTTACCATGGGAGCACAATTCGTGATGCTTTCACCAGCTTCTGGGTTTTCTTGCCAATATCAAAGCCCATTTAGAAGAACAGATTTGCTTAACAACCATGTAATTCATTTAACAATCAGAGTGGCTCACTTTACGACCATTGTAAAAGCAATTGTAAAATCAAGTCTGGTCATGCGGTGCTTTGACGTACGACTGCAATGTCTTATGACTGAAATTCCAGGCTCCAATGTGGTTGTAAGTCAAGGACTACCTATATACAGAGTGAAGTAGGCAAACTAAACTCTATAATAGGGAGTCTCCAACCTTGGCAACTTTGTGGACTTCAACTCCCAGAATTCCTCAGCCAGCCCTGCTCTATAAACTCTCCCAAATAGATCCTCCAGAAAAGTGCCTATGTGTTATATAAAAGCAGCACCATGTTTTAATAGAAGAGCCTAATACCAATCTAGCCTCCACCATAATAGGAATTACTCTCCCCATTTCAACAGGGATTATGTAACCGTTTATAAATTCCCCTGATAGCCCCTTTTCTCCATTCAATTCAGCAGCTGTTCAAACCATTCACAACTGCCCCCTGCATAGTTTTGATAGATCCCAATGAAGGAAGAAATGCTTCCCATGAGGCCCACAAGCCATGGAGAAAACTTTCCAGCCCAGAGAATTCCTGGAGGCAACCAGTGGATGGCATTGGCAAGGTCAGCCAGGTTGCTGAGGATGGCCAAGACTTGTAGGCGCATTTCAGCTCTTGTTTTCTGAGAGAAATCTCTGCAAGCCAGACAGGGGGAAGAAAAATACATTCGCTGAGCTTATTTGTTGCTATCAGCACTGGAGGGAGAAAACTAAGGGTTTATCTTTGCCCTGAAATAAGTTTTTATTCTTGGCAACTACTGAAGCATTCAAGAAGAAATCCTCATGTGGAAATGGCATCCCCCACCCCCCGAGCTAAAATTCTACTTTTGTCCCAAACAGAATAATAAATGTGTACTAACTGGACTATTGATTTGTTACCATAAAAAAACAGCAGCATGATCCAACCCCCCCCCCCCCTTGAGGAGGGCTGCATGAGTAAGAGAGTGTAGGGAAACTGGTAGTGCTCCATTACTAGAGGTTTTTAAGACGAGACTAGACAGTCACTTATCTGAAGTGGTAGAGGTTCTCCTGCTTGAACAGGAGGCTGGATTAGAAGACGTCCAACGTCCCTTCCAGCTCTGTCCTTAATTACTAAATAGAGTAGATGCCCAAATTCGTCTCTATTGGAGTTTTGATGAATTCCAACCAGCGCTTCCAAGTTGTAGTCCGTGGATTTGGGAACTTTCTCTTCGACGCCCACTCTCCTTTTGCTTCCCACAGCTAGGGCATCATCTAGCTCAGGGATGTCCAACCTTGGCAACTTTAAGACTTGTGGACGTCAACTCCCAGAATTCCTCAGCCAGCAACGCAGGCTGAGGAATTCTGGGAGTTGAAGTCCACAAGTCTTAAAGACGTCACGGTTGGACACCCCTGCTCCAGCTTTCTCTGCTTTTTAAATCCCCTGGGCAACCCGAGAGGAATCCCAGCGAACAGAAAGCACCTCCTCACCGCTCCTCTTTGCCCCCTCAAAACACACACCCCCTCGCTTCGATCTCCCATCCTCCTCTCACCACTCGATCTCTGCCCCGGTAGGTTTCCAATACGGAGACCAGGCCACTGAAGGGGGGCACCGCCGCCATAGCAACACTTCCGGGCTGACCTCTGCTCGTCCAATCGCGTCACCGGAAGCCGAGTCGGGAGGGAATAAACTACAAGTTCCAGGAACCAGCGCGAGCCAGTTGGCGGGAATTTTGCCGCCGTTAGGCAGTCTGGTGGTGGTTTCTGAGGGAACAGAGGTAAGTAAGTAATCTTATGTGGTTGGAGAAGGAATGAAGGTGGTTATAAAAGGAAAGAGATATCTTCTTTCTTTGTACGTTTGTGTGTTTGTTTGTGTTTTTGTTTGTGTTTCTAATAAAGGAGAATAGTTGTACCTCAGAGTTGATATGAGGTAACTTGTGGCCATTTTTCCCCACCATGCTGCTTCCTTCATGGTTATGTGATCAGAATTCAGACCCTTGGGAAGTGGCATGTCCTGGCAAAATTCACTTAACTGTCTTGTTTAGAAATGCTGGGCTTAGTTGTGATGGTAAATTTCAATTCAATTGTATAGAATGTGAAGGATGTGTGTCTTTGTTTTATTTTTATAGCTTTCTTTTTTTAATTGAAAATTTTAGAAAAAAACTTTTACAAATGTTTACCTCCCCCCCCCCCCCCGACTTCCCAGAACAAATACAGGGTATAAATCTTTAACAAAGATGTTCTAAAATAAACTTAAACATAGTAAGTATCATCTTTTATTTGAGCCTTAACTCCTGTTTGCTAGGCTAACTCTAAACAGATTATATCATTCCTTCTTTCTTCGGTCATAAACTATCTGGAATTTCTTAGTCCCATATTTATTTTAAGTATAGTCAATCCATCTTCTCCACTCCAGTTTATTTCTCTCATTTGAGTGATCCTTGAGATATGCTGATATTTTAGCCATCTCTGCTAAGTTTGTTACTTTTAATGTCCATTCTTGAATAGTAGGCAAATCTTCCTTCTTCCAGTATTGTGCCACCAACAGTCTTGCTGCAGTTATTAAATGCAAAATCAAGTTAGTCACTATAACTGTACAATCAGTTAATTATAACTAGCAAGAATAACTGAGGGGTAAATTTTATCCTTTTTTAAAGAACATTTTGCATAATCCACCACATTTTTATCCAAAATGCTTTAACCTTTTTACAAGTCCACCATATATGGTAATATGTAGCATCAACACAATCACATCTCCAGCATTTAGGTTGTAAATTCGGATACATGCAAGGCAGTTTTTTAGGATCTAAATGCCAACCCTTCATGGTTATGTGATCAGAATTCAGACCCTTGGCAAGTGGCATGTCCTGGCAAAATTCACTTAACTGTCTTGTTTAGAAATGCTGGGCTTAGTTGTGATGGTAAATTTCAATTCAATTGTATAGAATGTGAAGGATGTGTGTCTTTGTTTTATTTTTATAGCTTTCTTTTTTTTTATTGAAAATTTTAGAAAAAAAACTTTTACAAATGTTTACCTGCCCCCCCCCCCATGACTTCCCAGAACAAATACAGGGTATAAATCTGTAACAAAGATGTTCTAAAATAAACTTAAAGATAGTTAGTATCATCATTTATTTGAGCTTTAACTCCTCTTAGTCTAACTCTAAACAGATTATATCATTCCTTGTTTCTTCAATCATAAATTATCTGGAATTTCTTAGTCCCATATTTATTTTGAGTATAGTCTGGGAAGTTATCATCCAGCCCTCTCCCAGAAAAATGAAATATCCTAGGAAATATTGAAAAGGCAGAATATTTCTCTGGATGTGAAAAGAAAGAAACATGTTTTAAAAGACAGAATAGTTGCCTCTAACTTCCTGCCCATCCACACTTTGTCAATAGGCCATTGAGAAGGCCAGGCTAGCCCACTTTGCATAATAAAGACTTCCCCACTGCAGCTGTAGGGGGAAGGGATATTACTCAACTCTCCACATGGCATCTGAGAACTCATACCTGTATTCAAAACAGCCTAGAGAGTAGCCCCCTGCATGGCACCATGAGAGTCTGACAATAACCAGAATACATTACTTACACAGGAACAGGAAACAGAGGTGGGACTAAACAGGGTATAAAAAGCCTAGCAAGCCTCTTCCTCAGCCCTTTTCTTCTTCTCCATCAACATTGAAACATGTGATCACCTTTTCTGTTCAGGGCTCAAGCCATGTGGTCCTGTCCAACAATAAACCGTCTTTCCAAGCAGCCTCCATGTCTCCAGTGTCGTCTTCCCCACTTGGAGCTGAACCCAGAAGGACATTTCTTTCAGCAAGTCAATCCATCTTCTCCACTCCAGTTTATATCTCATTTGAGTGATCCTTGAGATATGCTGATATTTTAGCCATCTCTGCTAAGCTTGGTACTTTTAATGTCCATTCTTGAATAGCAGGCAAATCTTCCTTCTTCCAGTATTGCGCCACCAACAGTCTTGCTGCCGTTATTAAATGCAAAATCAAGTTAGTCTCTATAACTGTACAATCAGTAATTATACCTAACAAGAATAACTGAGGGGTAAACTTTATCCTTTTTTAAAGAACATTTTGCATAATCCACCATATTTTTATCCAAAATGCTTTAACCTTTTTACAAGTCCACCATATATGGTAATATGTAGCATCAACACAATTACATCTCCAGCATTTAGGTTGTAAATTCGGATACATGCAAGGCAGTTTTTTAGGATCTAAATGCCAATCCTTCATGGTTATGTGACCAGAATTCAGACGCTTGGCAAGTGGCATGTCTTTGCAAAATTCACTTAACTGTCTTGTTTAGCAATGCTGGGCTTAGTTGTGATGGTAAATTTCAATTCAATTGTATAGAATGTGAAGGATGTGTATCTTTGTTTTCGGCGGCGATCCTTGTGAACCAGTTGGTCGTTGAAACCGGAAGTAATTAACTTCCGTGAACACCGGTACCGGTCCTGGCCCCTGTCGCTGCAAAGCGCCCTTGCCAGCACGTCGCAGCTCGCTCGCTCCCCTGCCCATCCGCACTAAACCAGCTCAGCCTGCTGCTCACTGATTGGCTGGAGTCCAGCCAATCAGTGAGCGGGCTGGAGGCAAAGCGTTTAAATTTAAAAGCTTCATGCTTGACCTCCATTTGAAAACTCCTTTCGCCTTCCAGGAGCTTGCTGCTTCCCCCTCAGGTAAGCAACTAAGCCCCGGCGGTGGCTTTGGGTGGGCGGTGGCAGCCCAACTTTCACGAGAAAAGGCCTTTAGACCTTCAATAGCTGTAGCCGTGGGCTGGCGGTAGCCGCGGCGGCCTAGCTTTCCCCGCCCCTGCTGTCCAGCCTCCCCTGGCTGGCTAAGCCTGCCAGGCGACCTGCTTAGTGACCCTAGCCTTGTTCCTCCAGTCCAGTGTCTTACCTGTTCCTGCTGCCTCTCTGTCCGCCTGCTCCCTGTTGTTTCCATCCATCGCAACGAGGATCCATCGCATCGGAGTTTTGCTGATTCTGCCTGCTGGTAAGTGACCTGGGTTTTTTAAATTTTTTTAATGTATTTTAAAATAATATTTTATTTATTGTCCATAGGATTTTTTAAAATAGTTTTATTCTGTGTGGATTCTTTTTTTTAATTGTCTTAGACTATTTTAAAAAAGATTCTATCCAAAATAAATTAAAATAAACCATTAAAAAAAATTATATAGTCAATACTTTGAAATGTATTGTGCATAGAATTTTTTTAAGTAGTTTTACTTAAAAGTATTGAGTGTAGAATATTTTAAAATGTTTTACTTCAATTTATTGTGTGTGGAATAGTTTGAAATGGTTACAATATAAATTATTGCTGGTGCATTGGATTAATGGTTACAGTATACTATGGCTGGTACAATAACTTAAAATTGTTACAGTGTAAATTTCTGCTGGTGGATTGGACTAATGGTTACAGTATACTCTGGCTGGTACAATACCTTAAAATAGTTACAGTATAAATTATTACTGGTGGAATACTTAACAATGGTTTTTAAGGACTTCTTTTATTTATAGAATATCTTTTTAAAATTATTTTGGGGGGAATTTTATTTTTTAATTGTTTATAAAATATATTTACTACAAGAAATGTTCCGTTTTGCAAATGTTTTCTTTGTGATGCAATATGTTCAGACCAGGTTTACGTGTCTCAAAGTGGCTGCTTTTCTATGGGCAGACCAGGTTGGTGCAAGGCAGCTTTGCCAGATTTAGTGTGTTT
Source organism: Thamnophis sirtalis (assembly GCF_051295495.1). Taxonomy (NCBI): domain Eukaryota; kingdom Metazoa; phylum Chordata; class Lepidosauria; order Squamata; family Natricidae; genus Thamnophis; species Thamnophis sirtalis. Next base: position 161,570,810 of record NW_028261381.1, on the reverse strand, counting down.
CACTCTCGTTTAGGTAATTCTGAGGTGCTTGATGGTTCTGTGATCTCCTGTCCTTTATAATTTCCCACAATGCCTTGATGGTTTTTATTCCAGTGACTTTGTCTTTCCTGTCCTTAGGCTTAGGGGGAAAAAACTGGTTTTATTGGCAGTCTTTTGGGGGGGGGGGATTCTTATTTTTTGATGTTTTCCTGGCACTGTCATAGTTTGTGTGTTGGTGTGGGTGGGTGTGTAATGTCCCGCAGTTATCTACGCATTAATAATGAGCTAGTAATATTTCCTTATACATTCCTTATACAGACTATAAAAAGCTACTTGTGCACACGCCCCTCTTTGTAGAAGTCAACACCGGATTGAATGTCGGAGGACATTACTGTGAGCTTGGCAGGCTGGATTGCTGCCAAGCCTTATCTGTGTTTATTGCTGCCTGAGTTTGTCTAGTTGCTGCCAAGGTCCTTATCTGCTTGTTCTGCTTGGCTTTCAGCCACCGAGGTTTTGGTGTCTTGCTATTAAAGTACATTCCAGTTAAGCTTGTCTCGGCATTCGTTACTGGACGGAGGAGGGGGTCAGAACAGGTAAGTAATTTATTTATTTCATAAATACATAAATTTTCTTGAATTTAGCAGACAGTACTCGTATTATTTATATTTTATAATGGCGGCAAAAAGTCTAGCACCGGCCTTGAAAGTGACACTTACGACTTACGTTACGGCAAATTCAGAGGAAAAATAATACAAGTTAGTATTGTTATTATTTTTGAAAGAAATATAGGATTAAAATTAAAATAATTTTTAAAATATAGTTACTGTATAACAATCAAATTAATTTAATTTATAAACTAACAATAAAATATGTTCATGTAATTATGTACCTACTTACTGTGTTTTTAAGCAATATGTATATAATAATTTATAATATAATTATTATTATTTTTTTTAGATTTTTAACAATGAGTAAGAAAAGAAGTTGCAAATTCAACGATAATCTAAGAAGTGAATTTCCTTTTATTAAAAAAACCAAAAGCGATTACATAGTAAAATGTGAGAAATGTGATGGTGAATTTTCTATTTCGCATGGCGGGAAGAATGATATTTCAAAGCACTTGGAGACACAGAGACATAAAAGATATTTAAATATTGCTGCATCTTCCTCCAAAATACAGGAATTTTCTCGGAAAACAACTTATGGAGACGAAGAAAAGAAATTAGCATTAGCAGAAGGACTTATGTCTTTTCATGCCATTAATCACAATCATTCCTTCAGATCTATGGACTGTACATCACAAGTTGTCAAAAAGTTATTCAACAAAAATTTTGCCTGTTCTGGAACAAAATCCGAGGCAATTGTGTGTAATGTACTTTCCCCATATGCATTTTCAGAATTAAACAAAAATCTAGAAAAAATTAATTTTATATCCATATATTCTGACGCATATAATCATAATGATATGAAGTTATTTCCAATAATTATTAAATTTTTTGATTCGGAAAGTGGAATAAAAATTAGAATTTTAGATTTTGTTTCTTTGCCCGACGAAAGCTCTGAAATAATTTTCAGTTCCATTATTAATATTTTGGAAAAAAACAATTTAAAACATAAAATGATTGGATATTATGGAATCAACACAAACACAAATTTTGGAGGAAAAGCAAGAAGCGGTACAAATAATATTTTTTATAAATTAAACAAAAACCTTAATCAAAACATCATTGGTGTTGGTTGTGCAGCACACATAATAAATAACGCCATTCAAACAGCTGCTGATTTGTTGCCCGTAGATGTGGAAAATATTGTTATTAAAATATATTCTTATTTCTATGCATACACTGAGCACGTTGAAATGCTTAAAGAATTTTGTGAAACTGCAGGAGTCGAATATCAGAAAATACTTGGATACAGTAAAACACGCTGGTTAGCTCTTTTTCCAGCTGTCGAAAGAATTTTGAAAATATATGATCCTTTGAAATCCTTCTTTCTATCACAGGATAAATGTCCTAGAATTTTAAAAGAGTTTTTTGAAAAAGAATCTTCAAAAATTTGGCTAGAGTTTGTACACAATCAAGCAGCTCTCTTTCAAAATGCTATAAAACTTATTGAAGGTGACAAAATTTCGGTAATTGAAGTAGCAAATGAAGTTAATAATTTAAAATTTCAGTATCAAGAGTGGTTAGAAAATAATTTTCTTCCGTTAACTATCTGTAATAGTATAAGCCAGCTAGAAGAACAAGGTGCAATAAATCGTGCAGATTTCATGAATCACGTTAAAAAGTTCTATAGTAACTGCATAGATTATTTAGAAGAGTGGACAGTACATTACAATGATATTGAACATTTTCATTGGGTTACATTAAAACAAGAACTTAATTGGAATGATGTGCAAAAATCATTTGATCATATTACTCAAAATTTCCCATATAGTCATATTTCTGAAAATGATCTTTTTAATGAGGTATCATTATTAAAAAAATATATTAATAAGGAAAAGATTAAATCTTGGGCATCAGCAAAAATCACAATAGAGAACAAATGGTTAGAAATATTTCATCATTTTGAAACAAACCATGTTCCATACAATAATGCACTCAAAATTGTGGAATATGTGCTGTCCTTACCAGGAACTAATGCTGCGACTGAACAAGTTTTTTCTATGGTAAATAAAGTGTGGACCTCAGAAAAATCACAATTAAGTGTTGAGACTTTGAAAGCCATTTTATGTGTGAAATATAATTTAACAAATTCTTGTGAAAAATTTCATGACCTTTTAAACAACGACAGCAATCTACTAAAAGAAAATTAACTCAAATGAGAAATATGCCAAAGAATAAAATAATACTGTACATATTTTTTTAATGTATTATATTTGTAAATTATACTTATGGTGAAATTAAAAAAATATATTACAATACTATTTTTGCGTTCTATGAAAATTTTTGTTGCTCCATATAGACCAAATTTTTAATCAAGAACCCCCTCCCCGTCAATGGTGTCCCTCTTTACCAGTCTTAAAATCTGGTCACTTTATTCTTGGGGTCCTAGTGGGCAGCCATTTAAATATGAGCCAGCCGTGTGCAGCAGCTGCCAAAAAAGCCAACACAGTTCTAGGCTGCATAAACAGGGAGAGAATCAAGATAAGAGGAAGGGTAAATTTATAATGCTTTGGTAAGGCCACACTTGGAATACTGCATCCAGTTTTGGTTGCCACCATGTAGAAAAGATGTGGAGACTCTAGAAAGAGTTCAGAGAAGAGCAACAAAGATGATTCGGGGACTGGAGGCTAAAACATGAAGAACGGTTGCAGGAACTGGGTATGTCTAGTTTAATGAAAAGGAAGATGACATGATAGCAGTTTTCCAATATCTCAGGAGTTGCCACAAAGAAGAGGGAGTCAAACTTCTCCAAGGCACCCGAGGGTAAAACAAGAAGCAATGGGTGGAAACTAATCAAAGGGAGAAGCAACTTAGAACTGAGGGGAAATTTCCTGACAGAACAATCAGTGGAACAGCTTGCCTCCAGAAGTTGTGAATACCCCAAAACTGGAATTTTTAAAGAAGATGTTGGATAACCATTTGTCTGAAATGGTATAGGGTTTCCTGCCTAGGCACGGGGTTGGCCTCTATTCTAAAATGATGGGAAGTGACACTGACACTGGTTTCTTCCCCAAATCTTTAATCTTAGACTGTCTACTGTAGACCTCACTCCATTCCTAAGAGATCTGTAAGGGGTGTGCATAAGTATACCAGCGTGCCTACTGTCCCTGTCCTAATATTCCTTTGTATTCGTATTCATTTCATGTATTCACAATCATGTCTTTACTTATATCTGTTACCTAATTCATGCGTGACAAAATAAATAAAATAAAAAATACATACCAGCTCTATATAATTATGTTGACAGCATGAAAACAGAGATAAAGGACGAGGAGGGAAAATGGTATTTTTTTAGGAAATAAAAGATGGAAGGAATGAGTTTGTGGATGCAGGAAGATTCAGAAAGGGGAGGAGGAATGAGTGCAACAAAAACAACGTTGGGAAGGAATGAAATGTTAAAAGAGATGTAATACAATAAGGGAGTTAAAGCACAAGATGAACAAGTCACAACAGAGTCAAAGCTGCTGTTTCAGCCTTCTGGTTATTGTAGAAAGCATAGACCAGAAACAGGCTGATCTAAACATTAGATTAGAATTGGCCTTGTATCTTCCACAATAAACAATTGCCTACCAGGTACCTGATGATGTAAAAGTGGCTTTAAAATGCTACTTTTGTGTTGTCTCTCCCATTGTGAAATTACTGGTTTTATTTAATGAGATGCCTAGCATTATAATAAAAGCAGGGTGGATAAAAATCAATGGTTAAGAAAAAATTAAATCAGATTTTTAAAATCAGAAATGTTTTTTAATCAAATTATCTTAATAAAATGCATTTGGAGTAAAAATCTATCTAAAGATAGCTTTCTATTTAAGATACATTAATAAATTAGTTTATTCAGCATGAAATGGAGCTTAGTTATGTAGATGAGGCTGTATATTTTATAATATTGGGACTTTCTAGTGAGTCAACAAGATCAGGGGGAGCTGTTGCAGGACAGAGATGACAGTTGCTCTTTTAAAATTCTTATTTAAATTGATTTGATTTAAATCAAGCCTTTACTAATAATTTAAATCATGATTTAATTTGTGATTTACAGCCTTGATTTAAAGCAAATCCAATAAAAGTGGCAGAAATAATTCATTTTCTTAATAAAATACTTTGGAATATTTATTGTTTATGAGGCAAAAACCAGTTTCAGATGTCTACAATGATCTGTAATAGATTATAAGCTATGTAGATATGAGACCATTTAATATTATTATACTTTGGCTTAAGTTCCAGAAATGCTTTCGTACTATCATTTTATATAATGTCTTCATGAAAAAAATAACATGCATGAGGTAATTACAGAAATGGATCAGGCTGAAGAAAAAACATTGTTGGAAAAGTATCCAGAAGAAGGGGAAAAAGAAAAGTCATGGCTGAAAAATAGCAAGATCTACTGTAATTTTTCTTTTTAAAGCTTCCGCTGAAAGAAAATTGAAATTATTTCATGTATAGCCTTTTGGGTAGACAATTCTAATTTAAGATAGCATTCCTAGAAAGAGGAATACCCAGAAAAAAGTTATTAAAAAAATCCTGCCTAATTGTCAGCTCATCTTCCCATCATAAGAATGCCAACTGTAGCTGAAACAAATTCTGGAAATTTTACCATTAATAAATGTGCATTTCATATATTGGTAGGCCATTTTAATATATACATACTGTATCTATACACATATACATGTACAGGTAATCCTTGACTTATGACCACAATTGGGCCCAAAATTTCTGTGCTAAAGAAGACAATTGTTAAGTGGGTTTTGCCCTATTTTAGTACTTTTAATGACATAGTTGTCAGGTGAATGACTGTAGTTATTCTGTTAATATCCCGATTTTTAAGTGAATCTGGCTTCCCCATTGACTTTACTTGATAGAAGGTCTCAAAAAGTGATCACGGGACTCTGGGACACTGCAAACATCATAAACAGGAGTCAATTGCCTATTTGAATTTTGATCAAGTAATCATGGGAATGCTACAACAGTCATAAATGTAAAAGAGGTCATCAGTCATTTTTTCAGTGCCTTTATAACTTTGAATTGTCACTTAATGAATTGTGTAATTTGAGTACCAGTAGTACATGTATATACATACATACATACAAAGACATCTATGTGTATATGTATATAGGTATGTCTGTTGAAATGTGAACCTTATTGAATATGGCAAAGTTCATACCTAAGCTTGCTAAGTGTTGGAAGAAATGTCCATCTGGGTTTAGTTCCAAGTGGGAACAAACACACTGGGAACATGGAGACTGCTTGGAAAGATGGTTTAATGATGGACAGGGCCACGTGGTTTGAGGTCCTGGGCAAAAAGAGCACATGGAGTGGAGAGATGGATATATTTATATACTCTCTTGGACCTTGCCCTAGAGTTTCCTGTTCCTGTACAAGAAATGTATCCCATTGGCTGTCAGACTCCCAGGGGGTGGGGGCTTAGCTAACTTTGTAGGCTCTCTGTGTCCCAGGCCTGGTTAAATCTTGCTGGGTGATGATGTAATGAAGGGGCTTTGGGCATTTCCTATTAAGGCTTAATGGGTATGTCCTGAGGGCCATGCCTTTTGTGTTGTAGATAAGATGGCCCAGCCTTTTGTCGTGTAAATGACCAAATTCTCCTAGGCGCTGCTTGGAGTGTCCAAGCATGGGTTAACTTCAGCTTGTTGCCCAAGGACTGAGTTCAAAGTTTGTGTAGCCACAAACAGGATGCGCCTAGAGAATAAGGCAGAAACTAAGCCAACCGTCAGTATCTTCTGGGGGCAGGGAGCTGGGGCTGAGTTTCTGCCTTAAGATTTCTATTTCTCTTTTAGAGGAAATATTCTGCCTTTTAATATTTCCTAGAATATTTCATTCTTCTAGGAGAAGGATGGGTTCTAACTTCCTACAGTAGTTGAGGTATCCATGTAAGTTAACTCCCCCCCCCCCATTCGCTTGTGTCCAGCTCTCTGAAACTGCCTGGACACATCACTGCAGTTTTCTTGGCTATGTTTTTCAGAAGTAGTTTTCCATTGCCTCCTTCCTAGGCCTAAGGCAGGAGTAGAACTCACAGTCTCATGGCTTCCAGTGCGATGCCCTAACCATTACACCAGCCTGGCTCTCATAGTTAACACAGAAAATATAATCATAGTCAATTGATTTTATATGCTATTCAACCTCTGGTGGTAAGCATATGAAGGACCAAAAGTTGTTGTAAAAAAAAGATCCAAAAGTCTTTTTAACAGCACAAAAAATCGTAAGAATCATGTAGATCATTCTGTATCTCACAGTAGTCAGCCAACACTGTTCTGCATTTTGAGTACAAATGAGCCAAAAGCAATAAAAATTCCTCTAAAGTACCAGTTGAGGGCAGTAGAAATACACATCACCAGTTCTGTCTTAGGATAATGTAGCAATATGTATTTGGCTATTATTTTTTAAAAATAAGCCTAAGGGTGTAAAAAAAACTATGCTACCTACATGAAGCAATAAACTTGGAAAGCTGGAGTGTGGAAAGAGCAATGAACAGCAAGTAACTGATCTTTTTGTCACAAATCTTCATGATATGCTATGCTTTTTTCCCCTGCATTTGCAGAAATGTTTTTTGTTGCATTTCTTTTAACAATTTACTTGTAATATAGTAAACGCATCTCCCAAGTGGATAGTAACTATTGGTCTCAAAATGTAGGTTTAAGGAAAAGGACTCAGCTTATTAAATTATGTTGAAGGGATATAGTTATATAGTTATTACAAATTAGTCTTAGTTCAGATGTGTCAAACTGGATTTCTTGGAGGGCCAGATCAGCATTATAGTTGCCCTCTGCGGGCCGGCCAGGGGAGGAGACGGGACAGACAGCCTCTTGTAGGACCGCCCCCCCTTGCCCCGTTTTTGCTAGCAGAGGCACTGCGGGCCGGTCTTTTGCTATTTCCAGGCCGACCCCAAGGGCCAGATCTAAGCACCCTGTGGGCCAGATACGGCCCGTAGGCCTTGAGTTTGACACCCTTGTTCTAGGGAAACTGGGAGCTGTCATACAATGCACCCAAAAGGGCATCTCCCTTAGAATACCCCCAGAAAGAGCCTATCTTTGTTTTTGGGTGAAGGGACCAATTGCCACGGAGCCTAACTCAAAAAATAAATCCCCAGGTGTAGTACCAAGGAACCTCTGGGTTTGCGCAATTTGCCACTTCCCACATGGCTCAACTCCTGCCAGATGCCCAAACCTGTAGCAATCAGGAAGGACTCTATCAAGCGAGAAGCCCGGGTTGGCATCAACGCCCAGATAGAACTTTTTTTCTAAAAACCAGACTTCTGTTTTATATCTAGTCATATTGGTCAATATCAATTTTTACTGTCCCTAAGCCTGATGGGACTTGGAGATTTGTCCACTGTTATGTTCTGAGCAGCCGCCAAAACAAAGAGTTTAAGCGGGAAGCGATTCGACACCTGATTGGCTGATCGTTTGACAGCTCCTGTATAAATAGGGAGCTGTCCAACGAGCAGCAGCGACATTCCTGTTCTAAGCCGGTTCTGAACTGTTAGCTTGTTCTTTGAGGGAATAAACTTGTTAGCCTTTATTCCTGTCTCCGCCTCAGTCCTTTCTGGCTACCCACAGGTCCTTGGTACACACCACTGGCGACGAAGGTGGGATCGCCAAACTGAGGTGCGAGAAGCTGAAGTCACTCACTGCTGAAGTCACTCGCTGAGTCACTAGAACCGCGCTTAACTCTATCGCGACGAGACGTCGCTGGCTCTGACAGGAATGGCCACGTTAAATTTCGCGCCATTCAACTATGGCTCTGAGACATGGGAGTCTTACATGGCTCGGTTCGAGTGTTTTTTGGTCGCGCACGACCTCACCGAGTTGACAGACGAGCGGAAATGCGCATTTTTCCTGTCCGTCTGTGGCAAAGACGTTTTTCATACTGCCAGGGCTCTCACAGCTCCGGAGCCTATTAAGGCCGTCCCATGGCCCGTGCTGCTGGCGAAGCTGACAAGCCATTATGCCCCGTCGCCGTCCAAGATAGCCCGCAGGCACGCTTTTCATCAGCGGAGCCAAGCTGAGGGGGAGTCCGTCAGCGCCTACGTTGCTGCACTACGTTCGGCCGCCCTGCACTGTGAGTTCCGAGACCTCGATGAAGCTCTCCTCGACCGCCTAGTGTGTGGCCTCCGAGACCTCAAGCTTCAAAAGCGGCTACTGACAAAAACAGATCTTTCGTTTCAAACCGCCTTTGAGGAAGTTCGGGCGTCCGAGATGGCTGAGGCTTCCCTAGCTACCATCGCGAAGGCCCGGTCTGCCACTTCCACACAGGCTGCCAACGCTTTTAACACTGTGGCCGGTTCACCAGAATCAGAAAGTGAAGATTCTGATGCGGAAACCCTGGATGAGGATATTAACCGCCTTGAGGAGGCGAACAGAAAGAGCTGGCATCGGCGGAAGGGCAACCCTAAATCTGCATGTAGTGGTTGCGGAGGCAGTCACGAAAGAGCTGAGTGCAGATTCAGACAAGCCCTCTGCTAGCGGTGTGGAAGAAAGGGCCACATTGCTCGGGTCTGCCGAGCAGCGCAGCCCATGTCCTCTCCAGAGTCCCAAGCCGAGCGGTCTCGGCAGTTTCGAACCAAGAAAGCTAGAACGGACTGCCATGCCATCCTCCGCAACTCTAATCACGATCTCTCTTGCCACCTTCTGCAAAAGAAGATCCAACTAACTGTGATGTTAGAAGGGAAGCCCTGCGAGATGGAGCTCGACACTGGGTCCGCAACGTCCATAGTGTCTTGGAGCACAATCAAACGTCTCTTGCCTCAGCTGTCCAAGCGCCAATTACAAGACTGTCATCTAACATTAAGGGACTATCAGGGCAACCTGATTCCAGTAATTGGCACCCGGAAAGTCAGAGTGCAGTTCAAGGGGTTTGACGGCCGGTTACCCCTCATCATAGTCGAGGGACGATTGCCCAGCCTTCTAGGTCTCGACTGGTTCCAGTCCTTAGGTCTGCAAGTCAGCGGAATCCACCACCTCGGCGCAACTGCACTCGACTGCTTGGTCAACGAATTTCCAGCTGTCTTCGATGGCACCTTAGGCAAATACACAGGAACGCCTGTTTCTTTCAACCTCGACCCATCAGTGCAGCCGGTGCGAATGAAGCCACGCCGAGTTCCCATTGCACTCAAGCCGAAGGTGGACGCCGAGCTGGACAAACTCGTAGCTCAGGGCGTCCTCGAGCCAGTGGATCATGCACGATGGGAAACCCCCATCGTGCTGCCGATTAAGCCGGACGGCAGTGTGAGGATCTGCGCAGACTACCGCTGCTCGATCAACCGTGCCCTGCCTTCAAATGCGTACCCAGTGCCAGTGGTCCAGCACCTCCTACACACTCTGGGCGAGGGGTCTATTTTTGCAAAACTCGACCTTGCACAGGCGTATCAACAACTGGTGGTGGACGACGAAGCAGCTGAGGCACAGACAATCATCACGCACCGGGGCGCATTCTGTTGCCGCAGACTGTAGTTTGGGGTGAGCATCGCCCCTGGACTTTTTCAAAGTTTGAAGGAGCGGTTGCTCCAAGGACTCCGAGGTGTCGTCCCCTATTTTGACGACGTCCTCGTCTCTGCCACATCCTTAGAAGAACTCATGGCCAGGCTACGGTTGGTTCTTCAGAAATTTCAACAAGTGGGACTCAAAGTCAAAAGAGACAAATGCCAGGTTGCGGTGTCCCAGATAGAGTTCCTGGGGTTCCTCATTGATGGCAATGGCATCCACCCCACTGCTGCCAAGACCAAAGCCATCCTTGAGGCCCCTGCACCTACTAATAGAGCTGAATTACAGGCCTTTTTAGGCCTACTCAATTTCTATGCGGTCTTCCTGCCGCATAAAGCCTCTGTCGCGGAGCCACTCCACCGTCTCCTAGACTCGGGGGCTGCCTGGGTCTGGGGCCGGCGGGAGGCTTCCGCATTCAGGGCTGTGAAACATCTCCTGATCTCCAACGACGTCCTTGTCCAATACAGCGAGCACTTGCCTTTAGTGCTCGCCTGCGACGCTTCACCCTACGGGGTGGGCGCCGTTCTTTCCCACCAGTTGCCTAGTGGAGCAGAGGTGCCGGTTGCCTATTTTTCCCGCACTCTCTCTGCTTCTGAGCGTAACTACGCACAAATTGATAAAGAGGCCCTCGCTATTGTGGCCAGGGTGCGGCGTTTCCATCACTATTTGTACGGCCGCCCCTTCCAAATTGTCACTGACCACAAGCCTTTACTGGGGTTGCTCGCCGGCGACCGCCCGGCCCTGCAGGTGCTGTCTCCCCGGATGACACGTTGGTCTGTGTTCCTCGCCGCCTACGACTACCTGCTACTGCACCGACCGGGGAAGCAGATCGCTCACGCCGATGCCCTCAGCCGTTGCCCTTTGCCAGACGCTCCTGAAGACCCTACTGCTGCCGCCCCCGTCTTCCTCATTGACGACCTCAACCTTCCAATTTCTGCCGCCGACATCGCCCGGTTGTCCGCAAGGGATCAGGTAATATCCCGGGCACTAGAGTGGGTTAGGCGAGGGTGGCCCAAGGACCCCGTAGATCCTGTTTTCCTCCCTTTCAAATCACGGCTGCCGGAACTCTCCGTTCAGCGCGGCTGTGGGGCCGGCCTCACTGAGGACTACCGTCCTGCAACAGCTTCACCTAGCACACCCCGGCATTGTCCGAATGAAAGCTCTGGGCAGAAGTTATGTCTGGTGGCCCAAACTGGACCAGGACATAGCAGCCCATGTTGCCGGGTGCCCAAAATGCCAGGGCGCCCAAGCGTTACCGCCCAAAGCCGAGCCCCGGACGTGGGAGCCACCATCCTCTCCCTGGTCGCGAATACACATTGATTTCGCAGGCCCTATTCAGGGCCGCATGCTCTTGATTATCGTGGATGCCTTCTCGAAGTGGGTCGAGGCTATCCACATGTCCTCCACTACGGCGGACGCGCTTATTGCCACCCTCCGCCACGTCTTTGCCACCCATGGGCTACCCGACGTGTTGGTGTCCGATAATGGACCACAACTGACAGCTGCCAAGTTTGAGGCATTCTTAGCTTCCCAGGGCATCCGGCATGCCCTGACGTCTCCCTTTCACCCCTCTAGTAATGGCTTGGCGGAGCGCGCTGTGCGGTCCGTCAAGGAGGCCCTTTCCAAAATGGATCACCTGCCCTGGCTAGAACGCATTGATGCCTTCTTGTTGGCTCACCGCTCCACGCCATCCCCAGAATCCAACACCAGCCCAGCCGAGCTCCTTATGGGACGGCGGCTGCGAACGACCCTTGACCGGTTGCACCCTGCATACTCCACCCCAAAGCCTTTGGATTCTCAGGGAGGGACGAGATCTTTCGCCCAAGGGGAAGCAGTGTATGCCCGTAATTATGGGGGGCATCCCTTGTGGCTACCGGGCATAGTAACTGATCAGACCGGGCCCTGCTCCTACAGGGTCAGGCTCCTCGACGGCAGAACGTGGAAACGTCACTGCGACCAGTTGCGGAGCAGGCACCCAGGGCAACCTTGCCAGCAGTCACCGACCAGCCCAGCGAGCCCAACAGCGGCGACCAGCGACGGGGAACCCAGCGACGAGGAGGCCGACGTCGAGCAGGCGGCCAGCGCTCCAAACCGAAGCGGCGACTTACCTGGTGAGCCAGCACCCTCCTGTGTTCTTCCTCGGCGACCCGGGCAATCACCATCCTCTGGCGCAGAGTCCTCGGCCGAGGACGAGCAACCAGAGCCTCCAAGCAGGGCAGAAGGGCCCCGGGCATCCAGCCGAATCAGGCGGCGGCCAGCGTACTTGCAAGACTACGCTTGCGCGAACTTAGAAGGGAGGGGTGTTATGTTCTGAGCAGCCGCCAAAACAAAGAGTTTAAGCGGGAAGCGATTCGACACCTGATTGGCTGATCGTTTGACAGCTCCTGTATAAATAGGGAGCTGTCCAACGAGCAGCGGCGGCATTCCTGTTCTAAGCCGGTTCTGAACTGTTAGCTTGTTCTTTGAGGGAATAAACTTGTTAGCCTTTATTCCTGTCTCCGCCTCAGTCCTTTCTGGCTACCCACAGGTCCTTGGTACACACCACCCACAATCTTTGAGAAGTCAATTTCTGGGTTCACCGACAAATGCGCGCTCGACAAAAGCGTGCCCGACGAAACTGCGGCGAGAAAACCGCAAGTTCTAAATCGCGCCGACGAATGAGCGCAGAAGCGCGCTGACAACAGCGCGCCGACAGAAGCGCGCTCTAAACCTAACCCTAAACCTAACCCTGAACCTAATCCTAAACCTAACCCTGAACCTAACCCTTACCTTAACTTAAATTGCGCTTCTGTCTGTGCATTGTTGTTGGCGCGCTGTTGTGGGCGCATTGATGACATCATGGTTTCTGCGCCACGGTTTCGTGGGTGTGCTTTTGTCGTGCACACATTTGTCGGGTCACGAATTTCTGGATCCGCCCACTGCATCCTGTGGTGGTGAATGCATATACTTTGTTGACCACACTCTCTAGTGACCAGAACTGGTACACTGTCATAGATTTAAAAGATACTTTCAGTGGGATGATCCCTCTGATGGCTCCAAGTGTCAGCTAACTTGGACTCGGCTGCGACAGCTCAATTATCATAACAGCTCAACAGCCTATGCTGCAGCCCTTGCTCAGGACCTTAAAAACTTTGATACCCAACATACTTCCCTCTTGCAATATGTGGATGACCTGTTAATAGCTGGCAGAAGTAAGAAAGATGTTGAAGCAACTTCAATAGCTCCCTTCAACCATTTAACTGACAAGGGTTACACTGTGTCGAGAAATAAAGTCCAATGGAAGTGCGCTATCTGGGCTTCGTTCTGCATCAGGCCCTCTGTTTGCTTCATGAGAGCTGCCTACAGGCCATCTCGGCACTGCCTGTGCCAACTAATGTTAAACAGCTGAAAACCTTTTTGGGTATCACTAGCTAAGCACGACTATGGTTCCAATGTAGGCCGTCATTGCTAAACCCCTTTATCAGCTAGCCCAAAAAGATATGGCCTGGGAGTGGACAGGGGAACATCAGAAAGCATGGCAGGACTTGAAAGATGCATTAGACCAGAGGTGGCAAACCTATGGCACGTATGCCAGAGGGGGCATTCATAGCCCTCTCTGGGCATGCGTGCCGTCACCCCAGCACAGAGTTTGCCAATTGGGGCAGCCCTGGTGGGATTAGGTGTCTTGTGGGGCAGCCTAGGGCGCGAGGTTCTTGCCCTGGCAGAAAGTGATGGGGGGAGAGAAGAGCCTGAGGGAGCTGGAGCTACAGAAGTGGAGACTGGTGTTTACAGCCGTAAATATCAGTCTCTGCTTCTGCAGCTCCATTGTTCTCCACTTCTCGGCAGTTCCAGCTCGGTCAGACTTTTCTCTCCCCCCCCCCCCCAATCACTTTCTGCCAGCACGAGGACCCCGCCCCCTAGGCAGTCCCACAAGATGCCTGATCCCGCTGGGGCTGCCCCCATCCCCTTCTCGATCTCTCCACCTCCAGAGGAAAAGAAGCAAGGAAAGACTAATATGAAGTGCTTGGTTAGAAAGAACTAGAGCCTTTCTCTGTGGCGGATGGACTCCACCGAGGTTGTAGGCTCATCAGGCAGTGCCATAGACAGCCCTTGCTCGGCCGGGTCCTGAATTAACTGTCTCAATTTGGCTACTGTGGTAAAGTCACACCCTGAATCTTGATTTAATTTGCAAATGCGTACAATTACAGACTTCATCCATATAACATTCTAAGTCATAAAGGGATTATTTTGGCTTGGCAAAATCAACAAATTTGACTATTTTGAACAAATAAGTTTTTAGAGTTTTTTATTTGGCATTTATAGGCTGCCCTTTTCCCTGAGGGGACTCAGGGTGGCTTACAACTCATAGGAGGGAGTGCAAGACAAAACATAAATGTGAATAAAATAAAACAAAACAGTAAAACACAACATTCATTCAGCATTCGGGCGGGGCGGATTAAAATCTTATCCCCAGGCCTGACGGGATAGCCAGGTCTTAAGGGCTGTGCGGAAGGTCTGGACGGTGGTGAGGGTACGAATCTCCACGGGGAGATCGTTCCAAAGGGTCGGAGCTGCTACTGAGAAGGCTCTCCTCCACGTGGTCGCCAGTCGGCACTGACTGGCGGATGGAATTCGGAGGAGGCCCAATCTGTGCGATCTGATGGGACGGAGGGAGATAATCGGCAGAAGGCGGTCTCTCAAGTATTCAGATCCACTACCATGGAGGGCTTTATGGATGGTAAGTAGCACCCTGAAGCGCACCCGGAGGTCAACAGGTAGCCAGCGCAGCTCACGGAGGATAGGTGTTATGTGGGCGAACCGCGGTGCGCCCACGATCACTCGCGCGGCCGCATTCTGGACTAGCTGCAGTCGCCGGATACTCTTCAAGGGCAGCCCCATGTAGAGCACATTACAGTATTCCAGCCTAGAGATCACAAGGGCTCGAGTGACTGTTGTGAGGGCCTCCCGATTCAGGTAGGGCCGCAACTGGCGCACCAGGCGAACCTGGGCAAATGCCCCCCTGGTCACAGCTGACAAATGATGGTCGAAAGTCAGCTGTGGGTCCAGGAGGACTCCCAAGTTATGCAAACTATGACATGTGCTGCATGAACATGACAGTAAACATATTTATTGATGTAGGTTCAAGATTGGGATCATACGTCATACCAAAACACAATAGGATTTGTGGTAGGTTGTGTTTCTTCCAACAGGTTTGATGAAACTGTTAACACAACCAGCCTAATAGGGTCTTCTTTGTGCCCAGCATGTTGTACAAACTAAGCATTTTGGTCATTGCCAAGTCAGAATATCTGAAAAACAGGAGGATGGATTACTTCAGCTATCATCAATGACTGTGTAATTTATAGTTTAAAACAATTGTTGAATGTTGTTTTAATATAATATAAAACAAGCTAGAAATGAAGATAGAAAAATTCCCTCCCCAAAGAAACCCAAGATATATTCTAATGGCTCTAGCACTTACAATTAAGACTCTTTTTGCCAAAAGGACTAATAAATACACTAGCTTTTAACTGCGGTAAATCATCCTAAGTCCATCAATTCTCAATCAAGTGGCTAAATTGATGGGGATGTTAGCCATCGTTAGCCCATTGGATAAATATGAAAATATTTGTCTGGTTGTGTTATGCAACAGACTTCTTTAACAGTCCGCAATGACTTCTATTTTGTAGATGGAGCATCACAAACAGGAATATGTGTTGTCTAAGAATAGATGAAGTAGGCAATATACTTGCTAGAAAGATGAATGGGAAGGCTGTGTTTGATTTTGGAGTTCAAATCCTCTATTAATGTTGCCCAAATGTATTTGAGGATAGAGATTCCCTCTTTGAGGGGGATGGTCAGTTCACACATGTAGAAATATAATTAAATAAAATTATGGTTGAGGTGGGCCCAAAATTGTAAATATCAAACGTTTGTATCATTGAAAGCTTTGTTATTGTGTTTTTCTTTTCAAGTCAAAAGATGTTAATGTATGAGTTGTTTTTTTTCTAAAGTAAAACCTCAGTGTTCAGGTTAAATTTCCGTGTTGGCACTTTGCAATAAATAAGTGAGTTTTGAGTTGCACTTTTGGCACTTGGTCTCTAAAAGGTTTGTCATCACTGTATTAGGCTGTGCCTCTGCCTTGGCACTGCCCGATCAGATGAACGGCTTTGAACTTTGAAGGGATATAATTATATAGTTATTGCAAATTAGTCCTAATTTAATTCCTTATATCTTGCTCCTTACTTTCTTGCCTGTTTCTTGTTTCTTCGCTGACGCCAGAGACAGCCTTGCTCAATAGATAAGAAGGGCAGAGCACAGAGCTGTCCAGGGTTGACTCGAAATAGACAAGGATACCAATGCACAAGCATACAAGGAATGCTCTATAGATAAGAAAGGCACGGACAAGGGATGCTCTATGGATGGGTAACTAACTTTTGTCTCTGATTGGCTACATGAATGTATAAGATGTTCGACACATTCTTCTCAGGTGAGGCTCTTCCTTGCATGCTTGTTGCTTGCGTACAGTGGAACTGTCCACCCAGCTATTTTGCTTTATTAAATAAAAGCTGTTACTTTTTCCAAGCTTCTGCTTAAGTATTTTTTTTGGAACTTTGATGACTTGAGTGCATTTTGGACCTTACAATGTACATCAATAATACATTCCTCTGTTTATGGTCATGAAGCCTGCCTATGCCTTTTTGGGGCAGGTTCTTAGATCACTTCTTAGCACTCTATTTAAGTTTTTTTTTTCCACCTAAGCAGACATATCAAACTCAAGGCCCGCAGGCCAGATCCGCCTGTGATGTGTTTAGATTGGCCCACAAGCAGATTAGTAATAGGACGTGAGTAACAGCAAAGAGGCTCCCAAATGCTCCCTAAACACCACTCTGTTTTTTGGTTGTTCCTCTAGCTGTCAATGATTCTCTTAAAGGGGCTGCTTGGCTTCCAGAGCTGTGGGGTCCTGAGATTTTACTTTTTTTTTTCCAAATATTTTATTTTATCAATTTCATATATACATTCACAATTATATGATCTCATAATTGTTATTAATAATATGTATTTATAACAATTTTCCCCTACAGTTGACAATATACTTGAAGATTGCTTTCTTAACATCCCATAGATCTATCTTATCTTACAACGGTCCTACCTCTTCTTCCCTCCCTCCCTCTTTCCTTCCCTCGTTTCTTCTCTCCTACTCCCCTTCCTTCCCTCCTTCCTTCCCTCCCTCCTTCCCCTTCCCTCCTTCTCTCCTTCCCTCCTTCCTTCCCTCCTTCCTTCCTTTCTTTTCTCCTTCTCTCCTTCCTTTCCCCCTTCCTTTCCTCCTTCCTTCCCCCCTTCCTTCTCTCCTACATTCCCTCCTTCCTTCCCTCCTTTCTTCTCTCTTCTCTCCTTCCTTCCCTCCTTCCTTCCCTCCTTCCTTCCCTCCCTCCTTCCCTCCCTCCTTCTTACCCCCCTTTCTTCTTTCTTCTCTCCTTCCTTCCCTCCTTCCTTCCCTTTCTTCTCACCTTCTCTCCTTCCTTCCCTCCCTCCTTCCCTCCCTCCTTTTTACCCCCCTTTCTTCTTTCTTCTCTCCTTCCTTCCCTCCTTCCTTCCCTCCTTTCTTCTCACCTTCTCTCCTTCCTTCCCTCCTTCCCTCCCTCCCTCCTTCCTACCCCCTTTCTTCTCTTTCTTCTCTCCTTCCTTCCTTCCTCCTCTCCTTTCCCTTCTCTCCTTCCCCTTCCTCCTCTTTACCCTTCCCCTCTTCTTCCCATTCCTCCCCTCTTTCCTACTCTTACATTCCCTCCCATTCTTCCTCTGCCTTTCCCTTTCTCCTATTCCTCTCCTTTCTCCTCTCCTTCCTACTGAGATGTTACTTATAATGAAGGTGCTTCAGGGCCAGGAATGCAGTCTCTAGGTAGCCTTTCTTTCTTTCTGGAGCTGAGGTCACAGCGGATCAGTGCTGGGGACTTGCCGAGCAAGCACTACAGTTCTCCCAAGGGCAGAGGGAGGCAGCTTCCTAGAAGGTCAGGCCAGATGGGGAGTGTGCCTCCCTTGGACCTTGTGTTGGGTAGGTAAAGCGATTGAGGTTGGTAACACTTCGGCTGTTCCCAGGACATCAGAGTCTTCAGAGCAGTTCTGGGCCTCAATCCTTTACTCTGCTCCTCCCTTTATCATGGATTCCTTGGGTGCTTCCTGGCTCTCCTTCGGGAGCCTGACCTTCCCAAGGCATGACAGCCCCTGCATGTCTCAAAGCAGTTTGACCCCGAGCTGACGCCTAATGGACTGTGAGATTTAAAATCTCACAGGAACCAACCAAGGCAACCAAGACTGACCTCGATTTGCAGGATGGATGACATTAATGTATTACCTACGCCCTGCATCACAGGCCTTAAGAAGAGGCATGCAAAGGGATGATCCCTGCATCCGATTCCCACCGTTGTCAACCAGATATGTTGATAAGTCCACAATCTGCTTTGTGTGGCTCAGAAGCAGGTATTGAAAGGCAAATGTCTCTGAAGATGATAGGCAGCCATTATGACTAGTAACCAGTGATATATATTTATTATTTCAACTTATATAGCTGCTCGTTTCAAATACATGACCTGGGAGCTTATACCAATTAAAAATATGATAACAAAATCGTATACACATAGAGTGTATATTCCATAAATTTGAAACTGTCTGTGTGTGTGTGTGTGTGTGTGTGTGTGTGTGTGTGTGTGTATCATCATCTCCTTTGAGATCTCTAGATTCAAATTCCATCATTTTTCCATGTATTAAGTTCTGAATCTCTTGTAAACTCTATCTTATCAAATAGAGGACTTTAGGTTCTATCATTGTTTGAAACAGAGAAAAAGCACTCTCTAATCATGTTTTTTTAAAATTTATTTATATGTCGCCCTTTTCCCCCGAAGGGGACTCAGGGCGGCTCACAACTCAACTAAGGGAGGGGATACAGACACCCAAACGTTCACTCACTCACACCCCCACAAAAATTTAAAATACAACAGTATAATATAAAAGGGGAAAAATTACACAGGTTATGTAGGTTCATGCTGAAGTGAAATCATTAAAGGAGTTTATATAACCTAATACTTGGTCAGGCCCAAATTTACTTACTTTTAGTCAGCCCAATACAGTTTGCACCTTCACAGTTTTCACCAAGCTTGAATGCAGAAATATTAAATTCTTGTACTGTTCTTACCTAAGAATTTCATGTACTCTATACGGTTCTCTGTAGTTCTTGTTCCGGTTGTTTAAAGGAAGGCCATACCTATTTACTGTCAACAAATTAGAGTTTTAGTGAGGGCAGGGGAGAGCCGGAGGTTAAAATCAGATGGGGTATTATCTGGGAGCAAAGGACAGGGAGAGAATTGTAAATAAGGCAACTAAACAAATAAGTTCATTCATACATAGAACCTATTATTGAATTTTACCTTGCCTGTTTGCACCAAACCATAGTGTCTGGCCTGAGAAGATTACAGTAGCAGAACAGACATATTTTAACTGAATCTATCACTCGATTTAAAAAATAGCATTAGGTTTACCTTTTGTAGCTTTCTTCATAATATAGCAAAAAGGCCATATAATCTCCCACCTCAGTATTAAAAATTAGAAGTGCTGTTATAGAGCCGGAAAATAATCTGTGTTCTCCTTCTTATTCAGCCATTAGCAACCTTCTTCTGGGTTCTTTTTAACATATTAGACTAGATTCTGCTTCAGCACACTCTTCTCCAATGTAAAAGTGTCTCGTGTGTTTTGGTTTACAATTTGTATATTATGGCTTGGTGGGTGCTGATTGATTTACACTAGGTTTTAGGACTTTCTGAATTTTGTTTGTCCCCAAAGAAGCATGTAGATTGACTTCCTCTAAGGCAGACATATCAAACTCAACTCATTCCTCTCCACCAGGGAACAGTTCACCAGCAGCATCTTCCGGAGACAACACCCGCAGAAGTCATCTATCAAACCAGATAACCAGTTCAACACTAGCAGCCTCATACTGGGGACTCCATCTCCCCTCTGTCAGAACGGCTCCCCTTATACCCCTAAAGATCCAGAATCACAGCTTCCTACTGAGCTTCCAGAGTGGATATTTAGAGCACTCACAACTGATCACCTCACGCAGCACCTGAGCTTTCTGTGCAGTCACGTACTCCATATGCAGAGTGGGTTCCTACCAGTTCGCACCAGTTTGGTAGAACCGGTTCATCAAATCTACCGAACCGGTTAGAAGAGGTTCCACCAGTGGGCCCAGAAAGCAGGCCAGACCTACAGAAGGGGTTCCAAAAAATTTTGAAACCCACCACTCACACACACATACACACACACACACACACACACACACACACACAGAGAGAGAGAGAGAGAGACAGACAGACAGACAGACTCACACAGAGAAAGAGATAGAAAGGAAGGAAGAAAGAAAGAAAGAAAGAAAAGTGAGAGATGAAAGAAAAAAAGGAAAAAGGGACAGAGAGACAAAAGGAAGGAAAGAGAGAGAGAGAGACAGAGAGAGAAAACACATGGCCGGCAAGCCACTCCCACCAGGTCACATGGCCGGCAAGCCACTCCCACAAAGGAGGCCACACCCACAGAGTAGGTTCGAAAATTTTTTGAAACCCGCCACTGTCCATATGTACACAATCTGTGTTGAAGTCCTGCATGCCTATACTGATATTTACCCTCCCCCCAAAATGGCCAAACGGAAAGTGGACTTTGAAAACAGGTGCTTTCAAAAGAGGTGGGAGGCAGAGTACCTATTTGTTAACATTGAAGATAAGGCCATGTGCCTTGTTTGCAGAGCTAATGTGGCTGTATTTGAAGAATATAACATGAGGTGGAAGAGAGCTGACGTCGCGACGGCACGACGTGCAATCTTGGTGCTCTGAGATCGCAGTCAAAATTCTGCCGCTGGATAGTCCATTTGGACCTAAACTGTCCCGCAGAGATGGTGATTGAGAAGGGCACCTCCTGCTGATCTCAGGGATACCACAAAGTCCCTGAAAGATCCAGGAATAGCTTTTTTTTCCAGCAACAGAAATGCAGCTAATGAAGCTGCTGAAGTTAGGACAGCTCCAGAACAGGAAGAAAACGGAAAGAGAAAGTGTGTAGAATTGGCATGGAAATTTTATTATCAGAGGAAGAGACTACTCAAGAAAAAAATTTAAGTTAAGATTGAAGACAAGAGACTGTAGGCGGTGAGATGGATCTGCATTGAACTTAGTATGTTATCCAGTTTCTATTTTTTTTTCACAGATGGAACTTTTGCAGGGGCTCCCTATTTTTTAAACTGAATGGATTAATTCTTTCTTCTTCTTTTTTCACTTTTGCTTATACCTATGGATTAAAATCCTCCTTTTTTATAATGCTTGATTTGATTGATTGGATTGTTTTTGATCTCCATTTAAGGGTTTTTTTCTTTCTTAAAATTGGAATATAAAGAAGAAAATAAGAATTATAAAGGGGGTTGTAACAACAGAAGGAAAAGCAGTTACACTGCCACTTAGAGGCTGGAGGCTGGATACATTGTTTTTTTCTTCTTTCTCTTTGATCACTTGAGATTCAAGGTTCTTTCAGCTTGTTTACTGACAGTGATAGTAGGAAGAGCACGTTGTTTATACAGGTGCCTTTTGGAAGTTCTATCACTACCTATTGGAGGGAAGACAACACTTTGACTTGAAAGATAATAAATGAACCTGTTTGAAATTTATTAAAATAGCCTTGAACCCTATAGTGGCAGTATCTGCAAAACTGAAAGAATGGCCCAGCAGGAAAAAGAAACTGTAACATTGCAAATGATTGTGTTTGAAATTCAAAATCTATTATTTGTGACAGAGAGAATTGAAAAGAGATTGGAGAATATGGACTACAAAACAGAAAAAATCTGATGGAGAAACTGAGGATGTTTACCAAATGAAGAAAGTGGAGGACAGAGTTCAAAAGATGGAAGAAAAAAATGAGCAAAGAGATAAGAAAACTGTGGATACTGA
Source organism: Thamnophis sirtalis (assembly GCF_051295495.1). Taxonomy (NCBI): domain Eukaryota; kingdom Metazoa; phylum Chordata; class Lepidosauria; order Squamata; family Natricidae; genus Thamnophis; species Thamnophis sirtalis. The sequence goes on along the minus strand of NW_028261381.1, from coordinate 161,548,718 downwards.
CAATAAAGTGAGCGTTGTTGGTAATGGCAAGAGCTGAATATGGAAAGGGGAGATGGATGGATTGGAACTCTACCCCAGACTTCAAAGCACAGAAGAAGAAAAGGAAAAAATTGACGGAGATAAGGAGAGAAATCTTGATAGAAGCACTAGCGATAACCAAAGATAAGCTGATGGAAAGAGCAGAAGTTGGGTTTCAAGTTGTGAGATACGAAAGGAACAGCATGTTACCAAAGGAGGTTTATATAAGATTTATTAAGAAAGTAACTAATGCTACAAATGGCAAGAGATATAAGACCGTACTATTGCTGGAGGGATACAGGTTGATGCAATGAAAATGTATAATAAAACTTAAGCTAAATTTAGTTTACTAGTAGTATGTATAAAATGAAGCAACAATAGCTATAGTTAAATGATTAATAATGATAACAATACATATAGATATATTAGTTTGATAATATGAAATTTTATATAAACAATATATGGAGATTATGAAAGGAGGTTTAAAAGCTTTATCTAGAATATGTTATAAAGATGTATTGTGATTGGATGTTTTTAGAATGATTTAATGGAATGTTATCATATAACCCTATTCTAGATTTTGAATATTATATATAAAAGGACGTAAAAACAATTATAGTCAAATTAAGGTTGAGATATAATAATTGTGATATACATGAATATAGGTGAATTTAAAATATGCGATTTGATATGAAAAACAGGTGGTGACTATGGAAGAGATGCATGGAAATACTGTAACCAACTGACACACTTTCTACAATTTGTAATGGAAGATGGTTTTTTTTATTTTTATGTTGTTTGTCCTTGTTCAAAAACAAATATTGTTTTTTTAAAAAAAGAATGTAATATGAGACAGCATTGTGAGATGAAACATCAGGACCAGTACAAAAACTTGGACATACAGAAGCCAAAGAGGGCGGAAGAGTTTAAAAAGAGTCTGACGCCAGGCAGTGTATGTTCAGAAAAGCAAAATCTCAAAGTGAAGCTGCTAGGAAAGCTAGTTTCATAGTGGCAGAAGAGATAGCTAAATCAGCACGGCCATTTACAGAAGGGGAGTTTTTGAAGTGCTGTATGATTAAAGTGCGCGAGCTTGCCACTGATTTGCAAGTACAGCTGATTGAAAAGGGAAAAGACTTCACTGCGAATTCCCTTGCTGTGGATGAGAGCACTGACACCACTGGCATGGCACAGCTAACCATCTTCATCCGTGGAGTGGACTCAAGTTTATGTATTTACAGAGGAACTTTTGGATATGAAATCTATGTATGGCACTACCAGAGGAAAAGACATATTTGAAGCTGTATCTAAATCTGTAAATGACATGAAACTGCCCTGGGACAAACTTACAGTACTTACAACAGATGGAGCACCTTTAATGTGTGGAGAAAAGTGGATTAGTGGGGAGGATGCGAGAGAATATGAAGAGCAAAATTGCATCGGTGAGCTGACAGCATGACTGCATCATACATCAGGAAACACTGCGGCAAAACCCTAAAGATGGAACATGTAATGAGCACTGTAACACAGACAGTTAACTTTATAAGTGCCAGAGGTTTAAATCACCGTCAATTTATATGTTTTCTGGAGGAAATACATTCTGAATTTGGTGGTCTGCCCTATGACACAGAAGTGTGATGGCTAAGTTGAGAAAAAGTGCCCAATAGATTTTTTGAGTTGCGTAAAGAAATCGGTCAGTTCATGGAAAGTAAAGAAAAAGACTCCACAATACTGAAGCATGGAAAGTGGCTGTGTGAGTTAGTGCGACATAACTAAGCATCCCACCATGCTAAACTGTCAGCTTCAAGGATGGGACCGTGTGATCGCAGTTATGTATGATGCAGTAAAAGCCTTTCAAGTTAAACTTGATTTACGTTCCTTGTTGCCAAACAATCATAAACCAATGCTGTGTTTTCAGATGCTCATTTTGCTGATAAACTGAGCACAAGAATTTACATGTCGCTTTGTTAACTTCGAAGTACAGAAATTCAATTTTGGACTGCTCACTAATCCTTTTGTAGTTGATGTGGCGGAAGCACCTGTAAACATCCAGATGGAGCTGACAGAACTTCAATGTAACAGCACACTTAAGGCAAAGTATGATTCTGTAGGACCCGCACAGTTCACCAGGTTCATCCCTAAAGTGATGCCTCAACTCCGCCTACAAGCTGCTCAAATACTCAGCATGTTTGGTAGTACATACCTGCGTAAGCACATTTTCTCTGATGAAGATGAACAAAAGCCCACACAGAAGTCTTCTCACTGATGCACACCTCCATGCTATTCTGAGAGTTTCCACATGTCAGAGAGTGTCTACTATTTTGAGACAACCCAGGAGCAAAATACAGTACACAGAGGTTTTGTCTTTCAAACAGTGGTTTATATACACAACTTATATATACATACATACACATGTTAGGCAAATACCAGGCAAGGAGTCAAATCTTCAACTCTACACGGGAGATCCACAATGGAGATAGAACACGAAGAGAGAGATACAGGAGGAGAGAGAGATGCCCTCACATGGCCTCTCATATATACAGTTTCTTTAAGTGACAGTAACCCTGCTGATTCATCCTCATGCCATCATCTCAGTTTACAGCCTTACAGCAGCTGGTCAGCTATTAAATCGTCACTATCCTGACACCACAGCTCAGAACCTAACCTCAAACATGAATGAACTTGTAGGCAAGGAAAGATGCCAAACATCAGGCTCGAACAAAATGGCATGGGGAAGAGAGAGAGAGAACTAAATAGCTTATGTTTTTGTTTTGTTTTAAATTTGTTTTTGCAGATTTATTTGAAATATTTGTTCATCTTTGAAATGTTAATCCTGTTAATCCACGTCTTAGCTATAATGCCCTCCTGAACTAATATGATATATAGTCTTACATGCAACTGGACTTTTGAGGGCAACCATAATGCTGATGCAGCTCTCGGTGAAATTGAGTTTGACACTCCTGACCTAGAGTGTACATTTTTGCATGAGTAAAGATGATAGATCTAAAATCCTAGCCGGGTAATACTATAATACTTGTTCATGAATCTCTTCTTGAAGAAAGTCTTGTCTTTTTATTAGGGAAACACTTTAATTCTGATACTTGTTGCCTTGATGAATACATTACATATATTCTGCCTTCCTGGGAAGAAGGAGGAGCCTTTTAAAGAGGCTAACATGTACATGCAGTTCACTTTTTCATGGTTTAGTTGGTCATGCAGAAACACAACATTCTAAATGTCACACTGGGTTTGCATATCTCTTGATTCTCATGCACACGTATGTCACTCAAAGGTATGAAATTGTCTCTTGGTATCATTGGGTTAGCTGACTTAGTATGGTGTAGTAGCATCAGCCAACAAGGCTTTCTGGTAGATAGAGGACTTTGTCTTTCCTCCTGATCTGAGGACCTAGGAAACTGAATTTGACTTTTTTTCTTCAGACTTAATACATACCTCAACACTGGCTTATAGCCTTTCCCCTTCTGCATATGAATTGCATAAAATGCCTGCATATTGCTTAGCCTTCCTATGATAGAATTGCTAGAGAGGCAAACAATCTTACTTTTGTCTTTGAAAAGAAAGCAGAGTAGATTAAATTGTATTTCTGTAATTATACATTGTACGTGCAAATAAGATTGCAAACAATGCCATAAAACAGCCTTGGACGCTGGTCAAATCCCAATAGAAATAGTCAAAATACAGTATTTTTCAGAGTATAAGATACTCCAAAGTATAAGACGCACCTAGATTTTGGGGAGGAAAACAAGGGAAAAATATTTGCCTCTGCCTCCTAGCAATTTGCCCCCTTGCAACAAACAGTACAGACTGATGGGCTGGCTGCTAAAGCAAGGTCATGGCACACACTTGAAAGTAAATCAGGAAGACTGTAATTGGTTTGTGTGTTTGTCTGTCTGGCAAGAACAAAGAATGCTTATAAACAGGAAATATGCATGTGAAAAGCTTGTAGCAATTATGGGTAGCTAGAAAGTTGATAAAAGTAACAAGAATTAGACAACTTGCAGACCTCAGCCAAAGGTTAGCAATGGAGATGGTCTGCAGCAAATGAAATGTCTATTAGATAACTCCTGGAGCATTCATTAGCCAAGGCTTAGGAATGGGACAGCTATAGATCAATAGAACAAATTGTAGAATTATTGCTAAAATGTTTATTAGAGGATATTTTTTTTATTATCTCACCTTGTCCCGCCTTCTTCTTTAGTGAAAATGTATAAAGCTTTCTTAATCCTTTGTTCTTGGTTTCTTGGCCTTTTGACCAGGAACCCTTTTCCTTGGAGTACTCCAATAAAAAGCAATCAGAAAACCTGCACCTCGTGTCTGGCGTCCATCATTGGCTTCGGCACCACCAGGCTCAGACCTGAATTGAGGACAACACAGACAATATACACTGTTTGTAGTGTTATATTTCAGACTATACTTGTACAGATGCAGTTAAAATGTGTGACCCAACAAAAGCGTGCACAACAAAAGCGCGCCAACAAAACCGCATCGCTAAAACCGCAATGTCATCAACGCACCAACAACAGCGCGGCGACAACAGCGCAGAGACAGAAGGGCGCTTTACAACAGCGCGGAGACAGAAAGCCGATTTAACTTAAGGTAAGGGTTAGGTTTAGGGTTAGGTTTAGGGTTAGGGTTAGGTTTAGTGTTACGTTTAGCGTTACGTTTAGGGTTAGGGTTAGCATTACGTTTAGGGTTAGCATTACGTTTAGGGTTAGGGTTAGCGTTATGTTTAGGGTTAGGGTTAGGTTTAGTTTTACAGCGTGCTTCTGTCGCCACGCTGTTGTCGGCGCGATTCAGCGCTCATTTGTCAGAGCGCTTTAGAACACGTGGTTTTGTCACCACGGTTTAGTCGGGCGCGGTTTTGTTGTTTGCCCTTTTGTCGGTGAACCTTAAAATGTGCTTTCTGGAAGTATAGTTATTCTCTGGTATTTAAAAGAATAGCACTTTTTAAAACAATAGCACTGGGCCTCTTCAGATCAAGCATTTGTTTTAAAAAACCTCTTCATTTTGTTAAGTTGTCTAGAACAATAATAAAGCAGTAATTTAAAAAATAAGTCTAACAATTTGAATATTCTATAGGCATTTATAGTTGTTGACTTACTTCCTTGCAGCAAACAGCCTGATTAGCATAAGAAAAAAAATCTGCCTCCCAGCAATATGCCATGTGGAGCAAACAGGTAGTTTCACTTTCAATTTCTCTGGATCATCAGCTGTTAGAGGCTGCAGGGATTGCTATAGTTTATTGAAGCCTCTGCAAGCCCCATTTGCTGCAAAGAGGTAAAATGCTGGGAGGCAGAGGCCAAAGGGTGGGGGGCCGGTGGGTGGGGCTACATTCAGTGTATAAGACACACCCAAATTTTCACCCTCTTTTAGGGGGAAAAAGGTGCGTCATACTCCGAAAAATACGTAGTTGCTTAAATCAAGTTGATTTTATGGCTTTGGATGTGTCAATTATACAAAAGAAGTTTGCTATTGCTGATTCCTGGCCATCTTTAGAAACAGTTGTTACTTAGAGCAGGGGTCACCAGCTTTTGGACCTCAGGGACCATTCAATTCATAATTTTAAATCCCACGGACTACTAATATGAAGCACCTGGACTTCCAGGGATGGGATGGGGTCCTTTAGGCACTTAATTTGGCTGCCTGTTTCTGCAACCTTAAACATTCAAAGAGCCATTTGGACCCATTTCCCACAGAAAACAAAACATCAGGATCTTTCACCTCTCTCTTTCTTTCTATCTCATCTCTCTGTCTCTGTCTCTGTCTCTCTCTGTCTCTCTCTCTGTCTGTCTCTGTCTCTGTCTCTGTCTCTGTCTCTGTCTCTCTCTGTCTCTCTCTCTCTGTGTCTCTCTCTCTCTCTCTCTCTCTCTCTCTCTCTCTCTCTCTCTCTCTCTCTCTATATATATATATATATATATATATATATATATATATATATATATATATATATAATCTTTTTCTCTCTCTTCTCTCCTCTCTTTTTTTTGCTTTTCTCTCTCCTCTTTTTTTCTCTCCTCTCTCTCCTCTCACTTTTCTCTCTCATCTCTTTCTCCTCTCTCTCCTCTCTTTTCTCTCTCTCTCCTTTCTTCTCTCTCTTTCTCATCTCTCTCATCTCTTTTTCTCTCTCTTCTCTCTCTCTCTCTCATCTTTCTCTTTCTGCCTCTCTCTCTTTCTCATCTCATGGGCCAGCCAGTGTCTTGGGGTGGAGAGGAAGTCGTGTGTGTCCCAGTCACGCAACACCAAATAGGGCCGGAAGAAACACCTGCGAGACCCAGCAAGAGATGAAGCTTCACTCCAGCTCTGGAATAGGGAACAAATCTCCATCCCCTGCCCTTCCCTTCTCAGGCCAGGCAAGGAGTGAGTGGGAGGGAAGGGTGAGGGCCGGGCCAGCCAGTGTGTGTGGGGGTTTCAGCCGACAGGAAGCCACAGCAGGGGGCAGGGGAATGAAAGAACCGTGGATTGCTGACACCCGTTGCTTCGTCCTGCCTGCTCCGCAACCCACCCACCCCGTTGCAACTGCACCATTACCTTGTTCCGACCGATGAAGGATGTGCTACACCTTGCATGTTGCACCTCCTGCAAAGTTGTGAGTTGCACATACCTCCCTCTATGGTGAAGATTTTCAGCCCCACCACAAGCTGCCTAGCTCTGCCTTTCAGAGCTCTAGTCACAGGACTGGCCCATTGATCATCCCAGAGCAGCTCCTACACCCGGGTATGCCATAGATAGACCACCAAAATTTTCTCATAGACCACCAGTGTTCTGTGGATCACCAGTTGGTGACCTCTGGCTTAGAGTGTTGTTTATTTGGGCACTATGCTTTGCTTGTAGAGCACTAGGCTAAGACAACCAAGAATTACATCTTTCCAGTGCCATGAAGCAAGTTTAATTGCACCTTATAAGCTGACCTATGAGAATATAATTGTTTCTCTTCTGGGAAGCAGCATATTCATTGATTAAATATTGACAATATTGTTACTACTGAGCTGCATCTGTTCTAATAAGATGGCTACTACACACTGAGAGGCTAAATATTCTTTAGACATCAATACACAAAAGATTGGAGACTAAATATTTACTCTATCTATCTATCTATCCACCCACCCACCCATCTATCTATCCATCCATCCATCCATCCATCCATCCATTATCTATCTATCTATCTATCTATCTATCTATCCATCCATCCACCTATCTCTCATCTCTCTATCCATCCATGCGTCCATCCATCCATGCGTCCATCCATCCATGCGTCCATCCATCCATCCATCCATCCATCCATCCATCCATCCATCCATCCATCCATCCATCCATCCATCCATCCATCCATCCATCTATCTATCTATCTATCTATCTATCTATCTACATGCATTCATCCCAGTGGTGAAATTCATTTTTTTTTACTACTGGTTCTGTGGGCATGGCTTGGTGGGCATGGCAGGGGAAGGATACTGCAAAATCTCCATTCCCTCTCCACTCTGGGGCTAGCCAGAGGTGGCATTTGCCGGTTCTCCGAACTACACAAAATTTCCAGAACCTGTCAAAACCTGCTGGATTCACCCCTGATTCATGTCTGTCTGTCTGTCTGTCTATCTATCTATCTATCTATCTATCTATCTATCTATCTATCTATCTATCTATCTATCTATCTATCATCTATCTATCTATCTATCTATCTATCTATCTATCTATCTATCTGCTGCAATTATCTACTTTAGGAGGTAAATTGGGTCTTTGTATAAGTGTTTTGTGCTTCATGCAGAAACTCCTAAAGCAGAGGTTTTACTCTGCTCTTCCAAGAATCCCAGGCCTGTCCTGTGTTCCTGTCTCTTATATAACAAGATCTGTGCCAGCAGCAGTCAGTCATTCACGTATCTCTCTCCCTTTTCCCTTTTTTGGTCAAAGCAGAATGCAGCTCCGACATTAGGAAACTAGTTTGACTGATCGATTGTTACTATTTTAGGAACAAAATTAGGACAAAGGCTGCATAATCTCGCCTTTCAATCCTTTCAACCTTAAACTGGATCAAGCAAGCAAGCAATGTTGGGAAGTAAAGAAATATTAATGGACATGAAATTAGATAACACTGAATTTGTGGACAATTCTCTGTGCCCTTTATGAAGCCTCAGTTTCATATCCAGAGGAGTATTTGCTTTTTATTTCTTTTTGCTTGTTTTTTTAAAATGAGGAAGTCATATATAGGGACTTATTCAGAAGCAGCACGTGATATGACAATAGTTTTGGTTCAAAGAAGCGATTAAACTTACAGTTCATAAGCAATTTTTATAATTTGTTCCAGTTTTCTAATTTGCAAGTTAACTACTTGGGGTAATGAAAATGTATTCATCGTTAACAATACTTACGACTCAGTGTGCTTTAAAAATTAGACCCCCATCTTTATATCTTGTAGGAAGGCCCCCACCTCCCCAGTGATGGAAGAAATGCCCTTCAGTTCCAAGTGGGAAAAAGACACTGGAAACATGGAGGCTGTTTGGAAAGATGGTTTTAATGGTGGACAGGACCACATGGCTTGAGCTCCTGAACAGAAAAGGGGAAACACATGCTTCAAGGTGAAGAAGAGGCCGAGATGCTGAAGGTCCCTGGTTTTATGCCCTCTCTGGCCTTTGAACCTGAGCTTGTATTCTGATTGGTTATCAGACTCCCATGGGACCATGCAGGGTCAATTCTGTGGGCTGCGTTTTGAGTCCAAGTTTGGTTGAGCATCGCTTCTTCCCAGGTGCCCTGTGGTGAGATGGGTAAAGGGCTAATACTATCATGCCTTAACCCAAACAGCCTGCAGCTGAAGGGGGAGATCTTTGTGATGTAGAATAGAGTGGCTCAGGCCTTTTAACGGCCCATTGACAAAGGTGGGGGCTATTAAGACTGAGAATGTTTCCTGCCTAAAAACATGTTTCCCCATTTCTTATCCAGGGAAATATAATATTTTGCCTTTTTAATATTTCCCATGATATTTCATTTTTTCTAGGAGAGGGGTGGGTGCTAACTTCCTACAACAGATTAAAATATGCTTTATTCTTAATATTTAAAAGAGGCAGGATAGAATGTTTCCCCCAAAGGAGAAATGGAGAAAAATCTTAACAAAGGCAGAAAGCAGCCCCAGTCTTCTTACCATAGGAAACCAGCCTCAAGCAGAAAAAGCTGGTCTTTTGGAATACAGATTTTTTTTTTATCCATTCAGAGAGGCTGGGCCAATCTATTCATAAACAGAACTTCTTCAGCCACAAACTCCCATAGAAGACTGGAGCTGATGGGACTAAAAAAGTAGAAAAACAAAGACTCCTAAAATCTACATTCCCTCACCCAAATTCTAAGGGCAGGACATTTCCTTTAGGATATAATGGGATTTTATCCACCACCATTAGAATAGCAAAAGACACAAGGCTCACTACATTGCACAACCCCCTGGAGCATCTCAACCACCAAATCCCAGAACCCTACAAAAAATCCATCCATTCACCCAGCCAATTAGTCAGCCACCCCAGAAACATGCTGCTGTCACTGAAGCTTTTGGAAAACCAAATAAACAGACCTTCTTTCCTTGCAACAAGCCCCCATTTTATACAATACAATAGCAGAGTTGGAAGGGACCTTGGAGGTCTTCTAGTCCAACCCCTGCCTAGGCAGGAAACGCTATACCGTTTCAGACAAATGGCTATCCAACATCGCCTTAAAGACTTCCAGTGTTGGGGCATTCACAACTTCTGGAGGCAAGCTGTTCCATTGATTAATTGTTCTAAATGTCAGGAAATTTCTCCTGATCATGAATGTGAGTGGATCTGAATTGGGGGACCTCAGGGTAAGGATTCTGCATTTTAAATGTGAGAATCCTATTTCTGAGTGTACAACTTTTTATGTATTTCTAACCTCAAAGGGATGCACATATATGGCCATTTTCAGTAAATATGATCTGAAGGGACTCCAAGGATTGCAAAATGAAACTCTCAAAACAGACAGTGATCTTCTTGGCCTCACTTGATATATGAATTGCTCAACAGGTCATGCTTGGCAAGTTGCGTGAATTCAGTCCGATGTTCCCTCCTCTGCCTACCCTATTTTTATGGCTACTGTCAGGATTAAAAACAGGAAGGACTAATTGTGTATCTTGCCATCGATATCCTAAAAGAAAAATGGCATTTTAAAAAGTACTACAAGTAAATTTTAACACTACATACAGCTTGCGATTATTGCCAACAATTTATATCAGCTTTTCATTCCAAAGGAAAAAAAGGGGGAAGTTAAATCAATATAAAAAAAGCAAACTCAAATTATATGTTATTTAAGATAATGGTAATAAGCCAGGAGGAAAAAAAAAACCCAGCTAAGTAAGCCAAGGGACATTTTCCACTTCCAGAGCAAAAAGAAAAAATAGCCACAATCTGTACTGCTAACTAGGGCATACAAAACCTTTGCCAGACCAATCCTCGAATACAGCTTGTCTGCCTGGAATCCACAGTGTATTGTGGGAAGTTATCATCCAGCCCTCTCCCAGAAAAATGAAATATCCTAGGAAATATTGAAAAGGCAGAATATTTCTCTGAATATGAAAAGAAACATGTTTTAAAAGACAGAATAGTTGCCTGTAGCTTCCTGCCCATCCCCACTGTTAATGGGCCATTGAGAAGGCCAAGCTAGTCCCTTTTACATAATAAAGACTTCTCCACTGCAGCCCCAGGGGGGATGGGAGTAAAGGCATGATAATATTGGCCCTTTACTCAACTGACCACATGGCATCTGAGAACTCAATTAAACCTGGATTCAAAACACAGCCCAGAGAGTTGCCCCTGCATGGCCCCATGGGAGTCTGACAACCAATCAGAATACATTTCTTACACAGGAACAGGAAACAGAGAGGTGGGACTGAACAGATTATAAAAAGCCTAGCAAGCCCCTTCCTCAGCCCTTCTCTTCTTCTCCACCAACATTGATCACCTTTTCTGTTCAGGGCTCAAGCCATGTGGCCCTGTCCAACAATAAACCATCTTTCCAAGCAGCCTCCATGTCTCCAGTGTCTTTTTCCCCACTTGGAACCGAACCTAGAAGGACATTTCTTTTATCAGTATTATACAATCAAGCATGTCCAGAGGTATTTCATGAGAAGAGTCCTCCACTCCTCTGCTCACAATAGAATACCTTATGCCACCAGGCTCAAAATTATGGGCTTGGACAACCTTGAACTACGCTGCCTACCGTCTGACCTAAGCATAATTCACAAAATTGTCTGCTACAACGTCCTACCTATCAACAACTACTTGAGCTTCAACCACAATAATACACAGGCAAACAATCGATACAAACTCAAGGTAAACCGCTCCAAACTCGATTGCAGAAAATACAACTTCAGCAACAGCATGGTCAACACCTGGAATGCTCTACCTGACTCCGTTGTTACTTCCTCTAACCCTCACAGCTTCAACCTTAAACTGTCTACTGTGGACCTCACATCTTTCCTAAGAAGTCTGTAACGGGGCGTGCATAAGTACACCAGGGTGCCTACTTCCCAGGGGTGGGTTTCTCGCCCCGTTCCAACCTGTTCGGTTGGAACGGGGCCGGCGGCGTCCTCGTGCACGCGCGCAGTGCACGCATGCGTACTAGCGCCTGTGCGATGCTCCAGCTGCTCCTGGAGGATTGCGCAGGCGCTGTATGCGTTCTGCGCATGCGTGGAAGCGCAGAACTCGTCAAAACCGGGTAAGAAACGCGGGCGGGCGGGTGGATCATTCGGCGTTCCCGGAAGTTACTTACTTCCGGGTTCGCCGACCAACCGGTTCGTGGGGACCGCCGCGAACCGCCTGAAAACCACCCCTGCTACTGCCCCTGTCCTACTGTCCCCATTTATTTGTACTCGTTTCATGTGCTCATGTCCATGTTTATACTTATACCTGTTATCTCGTACATGTTTGACTAACTAAATAAATAAAACAATCCCATGAATTCCCCCCCCCCCCCGGAAGTAATCTCACTGGTTTGTGAGATTCCTACGTGTGGAATGGAATCAGGCAGGTAATGCCAGATAGGAGACAGAATTAGAATTGTTGAGCAAATTCCACTGCATCTTACGTTTTGCTGGGAAGCTTGCACAGTGGGAACCAGAAATTTCTGGCAAGAGCTTGTTTGGAGTTCAGCTGCCACTTTGCAGGATATTTAAGGGTGTCTAGGGAAGGGAGGCCGCTGGAGTGTGAATTGTTAAGTTGTCTTTAAACAGCTACAGCCAAGATTTCAAAAGTGCCAAACGTAATTTCGAAGAAATCATCCACCCTGTCCTTCTAGGGAGGAGAAGGCCAAACCTATTTCTGCATACGCTGAAATTGTCTTGGTGAGACATTTTGGAAGAGAGAAAGGGAAGGAAAGGGTAAAACAGCTAGGCTTGCAATTTAAACCCAGTCCAGCTGGGGGGGGGGGGAAGAAGAAGTTGTTTTGTTTGCTCATTCTGAGAACTCGTCTGTACTTTGGGAGATGGCTTTGCATATCTGGGACCTCGCAGCAGCTTGTCAGCACCAGCCTAGACCAGTTTCAGCAACATGCTGGGCCAAGAGGAGACAGAGATTCCATTGGTCAAAGGGTTGTCTTGCCCTTTTGGATTGCTGCAGCCACAGCTTTCACTGGGGGGGGGGGAATGGGGAAGTGACAGCTGCTTGCTTGTTTTCTTTCCTGCTGTTTTAATTTTTTTTGTGTGTCTCCAAGTTATTTTCAAAAAAAAAACTCTTAGACTAAATGCAGCCGAAATCAGCTCAGTGGTTGAGTGCATGTAGAAGCGATGGCTTCTGGCATTTATTTACACTTGAGGCTCCATTTATACTATCCAGTTCATGGTTTGCCCTTGTCTTTACACCCATTCAGACAGGGAGACGAGAGACCAAAGGAAAGTCATGCCTAATCAGATCAAAGCCATCTCTGTTCCTTTATACAGCTTTTCACAGTGAACAGACAGATGCTTTGTCTGAAGCCGCCCTCCCTTCAAAAGCCAGTAACTAGCATACTGCCTCCATAACCGAGGGATCACTTATCTCCAACTTCTTTCCTCCTTTCCAGTGGGATCAAGCAGGAGGGTGGCCTCTATCTATTAAACAATGTCATCATGCAGGGCCCAAGAGGCACAGTGCCTCTATTGTGATACCCCCCTCTGAAAATCCATGTGGCTCCCACCCTGATGTAAAATTACTCGAAATCTGCTTATTTCCCCAAGCGTTGAGTTTAGCTGCTTGTGGAGGTCCCTCTAGATTCCCTTCGCACGTACGTGCTAGTCGCTCCCGACTCTAGGGAGCGGTGCTCATCTCCGTTTCAAAGTTGAAGAGCCAGCGCCGTCCGAAGACGTCTCCGTGGTCATGTGGCCGGCATGACTAAACGCCTAAGGCGCATGGAACGCTGTTCCCACTAAGGTGGTTCCTATATTTCTACTTCCATTTTATGTGCTTTTGAATTGCTAGGTTGGCAGAAGCTGGGACAAATAATGGGAGCTCACTCCGTTACGCAGCGCTAGGGATTCGAACTGCCAAACTGCCAACCTTCTGATCAACAAGCTCAGCGTCACCGTATCCGTTTACCTAAGGTTTAATTTAATATTGGATATTTGGTTGGCTTTCCTACATGTATTTTTTTTCCTTTTAATATGTAAGCCATCCAGAGTTATCAAGAACAGAGTTCCCCAACCTTTTTATATTGGTGGGCTGGAGGGGTGAGAAGGGCAGGCGCCTTTACACACGCATACACACAAGCGAACCAGGCCATGAGCGCTCGTGGTGACACTAGTGTGAGTGGAGGGTATGTGCGCACACTGGCCAGCCATTCACGTGGCATGGTAGCTAACAGGCCACGGCATGTAGTGAGCCGTAGTCCGTAGGTTGGAGAACCCTACTCAAGAAGTCAGGCAACATTTAAATTTAAACAAATAAATACTCAATTATATGAACTATCATGAATTGTTCTAAGTATACCAGGATGTCTCTTTTGAAGATTGTTTTGCTTGGACAAGCAGAAGCCTATTGAAATGTTGCTTTCATTAAACATTGAGAATCAGTACAAGGGCAAAATACCACCAATGTGTATGCCATTATTAGTCTTTGTATATTCAACAGCTTAGATGTCTCTTTTTCACTTACATAATTTTAAACTATGTTGGAGAAGAGCAGAGTTTCTCCATTTCTTTTCAGTGCTAAGATCAAAGATAACCATTTCCCCTTGTAGTTGAGATTTCAATCCCATTTCTGCTTGGGTTCAAGACTGGACAAGGGTTTAGTGAGCCACGATTTTTGGATTTTACAATACAATAGCAGAGTTGGAAGGGACCTTGGAGGTCTTCTAGTCCAACCTCCTGCCTAGGCAGGAAACCCTATACTGTTCCAGACAAATGGCTATCCAACATCTTCTTAAAGACTTCCAGTGTTGGGGCATTCACAACTTCTGGAGGCAAGCTGTTCCACTGATTAATTGTTCTAACTGTCAGGAAATTTCTCCTCAGTTCTAAGTTGCTTCTCTTTTGTCACTGTACTCTTAATATTGTGTCTACTTATACTTTGGATAGATACATAAAATCAATATTATCGCTAAATCAACAATTTGTTAAGAAAACATCTATTACCTGAGTTCCATTTGAGACCTTTCCTTATACAGTATCTAAAAGCTCTTATATGGTACTCAAGGATTCTATTTTCATAGATTTGCCTGAATCACAAACATTGGCTGAGATCATACATCATGTTGTTTAGCACAGTATGTGACCTCTGTTAATTTTGCTTTGTTTAACAAATCATAGTTCAGCAAATTGGCTCAGTGTGAAGTGTGTCTCAGCCATTGTGTTATTGATTGTATATAATTTTTCCATCAGGAGCCACATAATTTGGAGAAGGCAATATTTATATACCAAGATTTTGTTGCATATCAATCCATGTTAGGTGCTACCACACTATTCCTAGTGACTGGTATCTTTAGAAAGAGCCAAGGTGGCGCAGTGGTTAAATGCAGCACTGCAGGCTACTGCTAGATCAGCAGTTCAGCGGTTCAAATCTCACCGGCTCAGGGTTGACTCAGCCTTCCATCCTTCCGAGGTGGGTAAAATGAGGACCCAGATTGTTGGGGGCAATATGCTGACTCTCTGTAAACCGCTTAGAGAGGGCTGAAAGCCCTATGAAGCGGTATATAAGTCTACTGCTATTGCTATATTGCTATTATCTCATCAGCATAATCATAATCCCCAGCCTCTCTGAGGACATTGCAGTCAGCATCTTGATCTTATCCATTCCCTTTACCCATTATCCCCCCTTCTATTTTCCTCAACCTTGCCAAACACATCTGTTTTTTTTTCTAATGCAGTATCCTTTTGCATCATATGACCAAAATCTGTCAGTTTTTGCTTGCTGATAATCTCAAAGAAGCAGTCATTCTTGTCTGGACTGATTAGTTGGTAGTCACTCAATGATAATCCCAGGAATTTTATCCAGGTTCTTTGATTTTTAGAAGTTTTGAGTTACTATAGAAACGATACCAGGGATGGATTCCGGCAGGCACTACTAATATAATGCCTTATTCTATTGTGTGCGTGCCGCCCACCAAAACAAGATGGTGCCACCTGGAGAACCAGTTTGGGCATATGGCAGGCCTGGGTCACTGCCAGTTCCAGGCAAACCCAGACCACCAAACCACTACCGGTTCAGCCGAACCAGTAGGAATGCACCACTGAATGATATTGAATGCTTCTTGCTCCATTCAAATTTTCAGCCTGGCTGTGGTTACTAGGGTAATAGGAAACACAAGCCTAACCTTCCTTCCATTGCTAAAAATAACCAGGGTTCCCCATCTCAGTCTTTTTCCAACCTTGCCTGACCTGATGGCCTTCAAATGCGACTTAGCTCTCAGCCAGCATGGTCAATGGCTGTCACGAGGACTGTGGCTTGGACAAGGATGCCTTAATTCCTTTGTGCTTCAGGTTAGGCAAGAATGCCTTATTCTATTCAAATAGAAATAATTGCATGTTATCATTGCTCCACCTGGTGTGCTCTGATTTAAATCTTGAGCTGAACATTTCTTCACTTGAAGCTTGTGGGAGTTGAACTAGGACCTGCTTTGCATATGGACTATCACACCTACCATGACCTTAACATGTTTTCCCCCTCTCAGGATAGAGAGGAAGCTGTACATTTTGCAAAGCAGAAAAAAAAAATTACAGGTGAATATGCTGAAGGCTTTTCTGTACTCAAGGGTCACTCATTGATGGCCCATGTCTTATCAGTGCAACAACACCTGACGTTTTGGAGTGGACTTGGCTTATGACCTGGACTCCTGCCAGAGCTACGAATATGGCCCAGCCCATCTTCATGCTGACAAGTTTATTACGAAGATCTGCACACCTCAAAGGCTGAACTGCAGCTGGTCATAGCAAAAGAGATAAGAAAACATTTGTTTCTGGATGAGGAAAGGCACGAAATGTGGATAGTGCGGGGTGGGGGAAGGTTTCTCTTCCTGAACAGGGAGGTTTGAATTGTGCTTCTGTTCCCTTTGGGAGCAATCAAGAGGGAACAATAACAATCACATCCTGACTTTCAGTTAAGGGATGTAGGCAAAGATACAAGTCTCTTTTTCCTAATTAGAGGCAACAAGGTTGGCTAAAAGCAAAACCAACAGGTATAAAATATGCTTCTCTCTCTCTCTCTCTCTCTCTCTCTCTCTCTCTCTCTCTCTCTCTCTCTCTCTCTCTCTCTCCTCTCTCTCTCTCTCTCTCTAAATATATATATATATATATATATATATATATATATATATATATATATATATATATATATATATATATATATATATATATATATATATATATATATATATATATTTAGTGTCACAACCCCTGGTAAGCCCCAATTATGGGAGGAAGCTAACTGCTTCCATCATCTGTCAATCGGCTCGTCACAAGAGTCCATCACGACAGAAACCCAATATTTTTACTGTTGCCTTTTATATATATATAAAATCTTATTTTATATATAAATTTTATATATATATAAAATCTATCTATCTATTTATCCATCTATCTATCATCTATCTATCTATATCTATCTATCTATCTATCTATCTATCTATCTATCTATCTATCTATCTATCTATCTATCTATCTATCTATCTATCTATCAGCCAAATACCACTCACTCATCACGAAATCTCCAGAACTGTAAAACCTACAAACTTGAAATTTGGCATGTATGTTCCTCTTGGTCTCTATGTGCTCACTAAGAAAGGATTTCTCAAAACGACCATCAGATCATTAGTATTTCTTATACAATATTATATTACCACACTCTGATGCTAAGGAGTTAGACATTCTACTCCCCCGCCCCACCTGAAAAGAACTCTGTTCCAACTGCCAGTTGCCTTATATTAACACACTCTGATGCTGTTAAGTATCAGTTTATCAAGCCTGATCACATAGTTTCATAGCGAAGCACAGGTATCCAGTTAGTATTTTATATTTTCACAATGAATACATGTTCCCTGTCAGCTATATTCCTGGAGACTATCCTGTGCTTAAATGCTGGTGTTTGTATCTTGGGAATTCCCAGAGCCTTTGCTCAATTAGTTGCAATAACCCTGGAAAGGTCTGGAAACTCCAAATTTATCCCACTCTCCCTAATGCTAATGTTCCAACCCATACACTGATTTATGTCTCTGTTTTCCATACTGAAAACCACCCACATGTAGGCAAAAGGCAAAGTGACTCATCAGCAAAGCACAGAGCCAAGAGAGTTAGAACAATCCATTATTATGCCAGTAGCTCCTTCACCACAGCTGGGTTTCACTAAATTTTGCTACTAGTCCCCTCCCACTCTCTCCCATTCCTCATATTGTTTCCTGGGGAAATAACCATTAAACTAATGAAAACCATGCCTAAGTCCAAAGAAGTTGTCCCCTATCTGCTTAGCCCTAGACCAAGAAAAACAGGATGGAAGGAGGGGGGGGATAATAAAACATATGAGGGGGAGCAAAGTTGAAGTACCCCAAGGCTCAGTACTCTTCAATATCTTCAGCAATGACTCGGATGAGAGGATAGATGGGGAACTTATCAAATTTGGAGACGACACCAAGCTGGCAGGAATAGCCAACACACCAGAAGATAAGCTTAAGATACAGAAGGATCTTGACAGACTTGAACTTTGGGCGCTATCTAACAAAATGAAATTCAATGAAAAAGTAAGGTTCTACATTTAGGCAGGGAAAAAAATGCACAGGTACAGAATAGGTGGTACCTTGCTCAATAGTAGTAACTGTGAGAGGGATTTTGGAGTCCTAGTGGACAACCACTTAATTATGAGCCAGCAGTGTGCAGCAGCTGCCCAAAAAGCCAACACAGTTCTAGGCTGCATAAACAGAGGGATAGAATCAAGATCACGTGAAGTGTTAATACCACTTTATAATGCCTTGGTAAGGCCACACTTGGATGCTGCATTCAGTTTTGGTCACCACGAGGTAGAAAAGATGTGGAGACTCTAGAAAGATGGCAGAGAAGAGCAACAAAGAAGATTAGGGGACTGGAGGCTAAATCATATGAAGAACAGTTGCAGGAACTGGGTATGTCTAGTTTAATGAAAAGAAGGACTAGGGGAGACATGATAGCAGCGTTCTGATATCTCAGGGGTTGCCAAAAGGGAGTCAAGATATTCTCCAAGGCATCTGAGGGTAGAACAAGAAGCAATGGTTGGAAACAAATCAAGGAGAGAAGCAAATTAGAACTGAGGAGAAATTTCCTGACAGTTAAAATAATTAGCCAGTGGAACAACTTGCCTCCAGAAGTTGTGAATGCTCCAACACTGGAAGTTTTTATTAAGATGTTGGATAACCATTTGTCTGAAGTGGTATAGGGTTTACTCCCTAAGCAAGGGGTTGGACTAGAAGACCTGCTCTGTTCCAACTCTGTTATTCTATTCTATTCTATTCTATTCTATTCTATTCTATTCTATTCTATTCTATTCTATTCTATTCTATTCTATTCTAAAGTTGATTAAAACACTTGACAGAAGCTCCCATGAATTGACACCCAGAAGGAATGTCAGCTACAAATCTAGCTGAGCTATTCTTTGTATATTTAATAAGAAATTAATGTTGAGGCATGGGGGAATTTGTAAACATACTTTTTAAAACTGCATTGAAGTACAAATTTACATTTATGTAACCTAACATTCTGGGTTTGATATTTCAGCCAAATAATGACAAACATTTAGAATGGATCAGCCAATGCTCTATCTTCCTCTGTGAACAGGAGTTCTTGTGGAATACAGTAAAGAAAATGTGCAATGCTCCCCAACGAAAAAAGTTAAAATATTGCACTATGATTGAAACTCAAATGCTGTATATACTCATGGATAAAGCCATGTGTTAGCAACCATTCGTTTGGTGATCGTTCAGGGTTACAGTGGCACTGAAGAAGGAGACTTATGGCTGGTCCTGGAAGTTGCAGCTGTTTCATTTCAAGCACTTGGCAACCGGCTGGTAGTTGTGACAGTTGTAAGAAGAAGAAGAAGAAAAGATTTTCCTTGCATATAATCCATTCATTTGTACCTTGCTTGCAAGCAAATTGCTCACTAATGAGTTGCCATAACTAGTCAGCATCAGCTTTCAAGATGATTATACCTGTTAGGGATGTAATCCTAGTCTTGGGTCTTTATACCATGATTGAAATAATGTATCTGTCACTTTAAATGCTCAAGTAAGATGTGATTGGATGCTGTCTTGGGTCTTTATACCATGATTGAAATAATGTATCTGTCACTTTAAATGCTCAAGTAAGATGTGATTGGATGCTGTTGCTTTAATCACCCATAAGAGGGAGTAGGAATTACCACTGTTTGTTCCTGGGTGTCCCTGTATGTTCTCTGTGCTTGTTATTGGAGTTGAATCCGTGACCTTCACTGCAGGTTTCCGACAAGCAAAGTCAATGGGGAAGCCAGTGGGAGATTGCAAATGGTAATCAGATGACTTTGCACATACTATACTGAATGTGCAGGATTTGCCTAACGACTGCAACTGGAAATGCTGCTGTAAATTTGTGTGATCACATAATGTTGTGCTTTATGAATTATGATGATCACTTAGCAATGGAGTTCCTGGCCCTAGTTGCTCTTATTAACCAAGGACTATCTGTACTCGTGGGTATACCCATCTGCAAATAAGCCAAACTTGATATTTTAAGGTGCATTTTGGCAGGTTAAATTCTCAGTTTTTCCACAAATAAATATGGTACATGTTTTGTTTTTTCAAGTTCCCTGGAACCTCGAAGACTCATTTTTGTATGGGATATTGTTGCAGACTAGGATCTACTTTGATAAATGTTTGGAGGGGGGAATGCCACAAGAAATCATAGTCTTCCAAGTCGTTGCACGACAAAACCGCGCTCATCAAAATAGCGGTCGTCAAAATAGCGGTGATAAAATCGCGTCGCTAAAGCCGCAACATCATCACCGCGCATCATCACCGCCGCAACAACAGCACGGCAACAGAAGGGCACTTTAAAACGGCGCCGCGGCAGAAAGCCGATTTCAATTAAGGTAAAGGTTAGGATTAGGTTTAGGGGTTTGTTTTAGGGTTAGGTTTAGGGTTAGGTTTAAGGTTGGGTTTAGGGTTAGGTTTAGGGTACTGAGTGCTTGGGAATGCGCGGATTTGCCCTCCGCGATTATGTCATCGCGGTAGGGTCGCGTTTTTCCTTAGCGCTTTGAACGGCGCGAATTAGTCTTCACGCTTATGTCTCCGCGGATAAGGGCTTCGCGGATTTGTGGTGGAACCCTTCCAAGTGTCATGAGCCTTTTTTGCTTAATCAGGCTGATGCAGACGTTTTTCACTCTGGCATCTGTAGAGATACGTAAAAGATGACATGAATTGTTTGTTCCTTATGCGAACTTACAAAAGAGTTTTAGAAGAGGATGGCCAATCAAATACAAGAAGAGAAGACAATTGGCTGGGACATATGCCTTGGAATGTTGGAATGTAAAGCCTGACACCTGAAGCCTGTTCTGTATATAGTGTACATGTCTTGGGTTCATTCCACAGCTGTTACCAGATTCATCCTGTTTGATATCTTTACTCAATGTAAAGAGAGTTTTGTGCATTTCTTCCTCATGCCCTTCCTTGTAGCATTTAAATATTTTTTTTAACAAGGACATACTGCACCGTACATTGCTGGCTCATGCTTAATCTGTAGACTACCAAGATACCTTGATTTTTCTCGTGAATACTATTTGTAAGCCAAATATTGCTTATCTTGCATCAGTGCATCTGTTTTCCCACCCCTTATCTCTGTGTAGAACCTTATATTTCTCATTGGTGAACAACATTTTATTGGATAACGCTAATGTTCAAGTCCATTAAGATCCTTTTGAAACTTGAGCTTGTCTTCTAGAATACTAAAATTTCACGTACACACATCCACCTTTGTTTCACCAACAGGTTTCATAAGCATTATTTGTATTCCCTCGTCTAAATAACGTATTTAGATGAGGGAAATCTGAGTTGTGAACTTCACTGCAGGCTTCCAACAAGCAAAGTCGAGGTGGCGCAGTGGGTAGGGTGCAGTACTGCAGGCCACTTCAGCTGACTGCTATCTGCAGTTCGGCGGTTCAAATCTCACCGGCTCAGGGTTGACTCAGCCTTCCATCCTTCCGAGGTGGGTAAAATGAGGACCCGGATTGTTATTGGGGGCAATATGCTGACTCTGTAAACCGCTTAGAGAGGGCTGAAAGCCCTATGAAGCGGTATATAAGTCTCACTGCTATTGCTGCTATTGCTATTGCTAAAGTCAATGGGGAAGCCAGCAGGAGATTGCAAATGATGATCACGTGACCTTTTATGCCTAATGACTATTCGGGATTTGCCTGACTGCAACTAGAATTGCTGCTCTAAGTTTGTGTAGTCAGATGATGTCATGCTTTATGACTGTATCACTTAATAATGAAGTTCCTGGTCCTAATTGTTCTTGTTAACCAAGGAATAACTGTCTGTACTCATGAATAAGCCCATCTGCAAATAACAGTGGTTGAACAGTAGGAGATCCAGGACTGAACCTTAAGGTACTTCACTGCATACTTGCCTCTAGGTGAGTGATGGGGAACCTTTTCGGCACCAAGTGCTGAAAAGGTCGAGCGGAAATGTTGCACGTGCACGCTCGTCAGGGCCACACTCTGGAAGAGCCAAACTTCTGGGTTCTAGCCCACATGTGTGCCCAATGATCAGCTGACCAGTGCACATGCACACATCAGTTTTCAGCACTGCCGCACACGTGGGCAGCTGATCATCGTGCATGCATGCATGCCAGAAACTGGAAAACAGGCAAAGCCGTGCGTGTTAGGAGATCCAGGTCCTTGGTGCAATATGAAATATAAAGATGACATACAAAGGTGCCTCAATCCACATACCTCTATGACCACAAGCATTCCTTACATATTTGTCCATATACATATTAAACAATGAAGAGCTTCACTAAGCATTTCATTATTACTCCTGCTTTATTTCCATCATATACCACTCGTTGCTTTCAGCAACCAATCTTCAGTTCCACTTTCACTCTTGTTTCTTCTGTTTATCTTCCATCTCTGTTTTTGACAAGATCCACTCTTAACTGTACCAAAAATAATTTGTTCCTCATTCAGAAGCTCTAGTCACCATTGTTCACTTATAATCCCAATAGCAAATCAATTATGTTTTTGATTTCAAGTATACTAAAGTTTGAAACAAACAGATTTTTTTTTCTAAGGGGCTACTCACTAAGCATTCATTCATTCTTGGGGTTCTCTTGGACTGAGGCTACTCCTCATGGGGAAAGCAAAAAATAGGAGTCTCCAGTGGGTTTAGAGTGCTGGGTGAGAATACCATCATCATAGTTCAAAAGTGGTTTGATGCTTTTAAAAAGGACACCGGATCTGCATACTTCCTTTCCTAAATCACCTTTGGAATGTTATTTTGAATGTTTAAAAAATAGGTTGGGATTTTGGATACAAGAGTAAACTAGAAGGAAATAAAAATTACAATTAAAAGAGAAGGACGCTTAAATTTGATTTACTAATGGAGCAAAAAGCTTTAACATTGGACGTATTATAGGATATTTGTGAACAATGAAACCAGACATGAATTTTAGGAATGTCTGCCATTAGACTTCTAAGTCTAGTTTGAAAGTGGATGTGAAAGGAATTGCTACACTGAGAGTATACAAAGGAAACTGGTTGATGTCTTACCAAACCAAAAGAACAGCTTGGATAACTTTCTTATATTAGATTTACAGAAGAACTGCTGGCATTGTTGATGAATTTTGTGAGAATTTTAAAAAAAGGACTTTATTTGAGGAGATTAAGGATAAAGATTGTTACAAAGAAAGGAGTATAACAGGAACAAGATTGTTTAACAAAAGAAATATAGTGTTAGTCCATTTGATCAAGGTTAAAATAGGTATGTTGTTATCTCTGTAACCTTTCATGTCATTTTGCTGACCAGGACCGAACAACAAGGCTTTAAATATTTGTTTACAGATAAGAGATGGGAGAGAGGAATAAAAGAAGTCATTTGCTGTATTTTAAGAGTCATTAAGGGTCTTATGTTTCTTAGTTCATATTAGTTTTTAATGTTTTAATTGTACGGCTGAATAAAAATACTATAAAAATAATAAAATAAAATAAATAAATAAAATAAATAAAATAAGATCAAGCCATATTCATTCAAATCTTTCTTAGTTTCACAGGCCTGCCATCCTTCCTTCCTTCCTTCCTTCCTCCCTCCCTCCCTCCCTCCCTCCCTCCCTCCCTCCCTCTTATGCAGAGGTGTCAAACTCAAAGCCTGCGGGCCGGATCTGGCCCACAGGGTGCTTCGATCTGACCCAAGAGGTTGCTCTGGAAAGAGTGAAGAACCAGCCTGCCAGCGTAAACGGAGCTCAGGAATGCCACATGCAGCCCTCCCAAGCTCCATTTTCGCTGGTAGAGGGCTGCAGGAGGCTGTCGCAACTGGAAACGGAGTTCAGGAGCCTGGTTTTGCTGACAGAGCACTCAGGCCACCACAGGCAATAGGTGGTATTCTGCAAGTTCTGACCTGTTGCGGAGAACCGGTAGCGGAAATTTTGAGTAGTTCAGAGAAATGGTAAATTCTACCTCTGACTAGCCCTGCCCACATCTATTCTCTTCCTCCCGAGTCCCAGCTGATCGGGAGGAAATGGGGAGTTTGCAGTAACCTTCCCCTGGAGTGGGGTGGGAATGGGGATTTTACAGTATCCTTGCCCTACCATGCCCACCAAGCCACGCCCACAGAACCTGTAGTAAAAATATTTGATACTTGTGTCATCAAACTGGCCACACACACCCAGTTCCCCTCCCCCCCCCCGAGGTCAAACCTAGGCCCTCAATGAAATCAAGTTTGACACCCCTGCTTTTATGCCATGCATAATAACCAGACTGTAGGAATTTTTCTTGGGGAAAATGCATGCATTCCATTTCTAAAATGAGGGAACGTGTTTTGCGCTTTCTGGAATAATCGGTTGAATTGTCTGTTATGCTTATAAACCATTAATCCTAGGCAAAGTGATAAATACCTAAGAAGAGGCCTAAGTGGAGGCCCGCCCATCATAATCCCCCAGGATGCCTTCAGGAGGACATTACGGCGGCTCAGCCTTCAGAAAAATATATTTTGCATAAATATGAAAGTGACGATGCCAACTGCCGTTCGTGTTCCCTGAAATAACCTTCCTGCAGCAAGCTTTATTTAGCTTTCGTCAGAGCCGCTAACATATAAACCAAGAGTATTTTCATTTGTTTTTCTGTATCCGTTATCTAAACCACGGAAGCCAAACTTTACTCATAACAGCCTTCAGTGTGTTTTCCACCAACATTTCAAGAGACAAAAACCACAGTGTCAGCTGTATTTGCATTCACAAGTATTTACACATTGGCTCCTCCTTTGAGTTTATCTGCAGAAATACGGGCATGTTTCCTGATCAACACACATTCTCCTCTGTTGATTTGGCCTGGTCCATTTTGAGAAGTTTGCACTTTCAACATATTTTGTTCATCCAGTTAAAAGCTGACAGAACATCAACATTGGATACAAAAAAAAAGGAGATTTCAGTAAGCTGAAAAAAACAATAGCAATAGCAATAGCAATAGCAGTAGACTTATATACCGCTTCATAGGCCTTTCAGGCCTCTCTAAGCGGTTTACAGAGAGTCAGCATATTGCCCCCAACAATCTGGGTCCTCATTTTACCCACCTCGGAAGGATGGAAGGCTGAGTCAACCCTGAGCCGGTGAGATTTGAACCGCTGACCTGCTGATCTAGCAGTAGCCTGCAGTGCTGCATTTAACCACTGCGCCACCTTGGCTCAACCAGATGCCCAACCAGATGCTTAATAAAGCTTAATTGTTAGGAGGGGCTTTTGAACTGATCCTGCCAGCAGTTGCCTCTATCAAAACTCTTAACAGCACAGCAGCATGGTCTTTAATTCCAGAATGTATAATTTTTGGCATGCATTATTATTGGGACAGTGTTGGAAGGAATACCCATCTGGGTTCAGTTCCAAACTGGGAGAAAGACACTGGAAACATGGAGGCTGATTGGAAAGATGGTTTAATGATGAAGCAGAACCACATGTGATTCTGACCAGTATTTGAGCTTCCTGTTCCTGTGCAAGAACATGTCCTTTAATATTCTATTGGCTGTTGTCAGATTCCTATGGGGTCATGTAGGAGTTAAGTAGGGGGTCATAGCTGGCTCTATAGGCAAAGGAGGAAATGCAAATCCTAGGTCAGTGATGGTGAAACTTTTCAGCACCAAGTGCCCAAACCGGAAAGCGTGTGCATGTGCACCAGAAATCCGAAAACCAGCTGGCCGGTGTGCACATGTCTGTTTTCTGGCCGTTTTCCGGCCCATTTTCCAGTTGTTTTGGGGGCAGTTTTCAGTCCATTTTTGGCTGTTTTTAGGCTGTTTTGGGGTTAGAGTTTGGGTTAGGAAAACAGCCCGAAAAATGGTCTAGAAAACACCCTGAAAATGGACCAAACCATTTTTTGGACCATTTTTTGGGCCATTTTCAGGCTGTTTTCTCCAGCGCCTGCGAAGACCAGCTGGCCAGCCTGCATGTGCGCACTAGAAATTAGAAGAGCAGCTGGTGCGCGTACCCACAGAGAGGGCTCTGTGTGCCATCTCTGGCACCTGTGCCCTAGGTTCTCCATCAGGGTCTTAGGTGTTTGTGTTAATCTGGTCAACTTTTGGCTTATCAGTTCCAAGTTTTCCATGACTTTGTAGTTTGAACTGCTCCGGGGGGCCTGCAATGAAGGGGCTCGTGTTCTGAAAGGGTGTTGGGCAATTCCTATTGTGGCTAATGGCTTTCGTCCTGCGTTGGATCTTGGGTGAGGGGCTGCTTCTGATCCTACCTAACACTCTGCTTTGGTTAGCTGTCAAACTTTGCTGCAAGCAGTTTTGAAATATCCTGTCTTGAATGGATTTCTGCTTGCAGTATTTGCTTTGCTTATGAATGGAGCCATCTAGATAGTCGGCTTCTTCTTTCAATGAGCTCTTTATCTCTTAAGTGCTGGCATCTGCTGTGGGCTATTAAGAAAGACTTGGGGGCTGCTTCCTGCCTCTAAAAAAACATGTTTCTCCATTGCTAGTTTAGGGAAATATAATATTCTGCCTTTTTAATATTTCATTCTTCTAGGAGGGAACGAGGGAGCTTCTCACAATAAAAAACGGGATCATTTAGTGGGGAAATTAAAAGTATAAATTTTAAAGCACATACAATTCTTCTCATATACGAAATCTTTTAAATACTTTCTTCATACTAAATTGCATTGTATAGCAAATGAACAATACATTAAAATACAGGCAGTCCTTGTTCAAAATTACAACGGTGTTGAAAAAAGGGACTTATGGTCATTTTTCACACTTAACAACAGTTTCAGCATCCTCATGGTTATGTGATCAAACTTCAGACGCTTGGCAACTGGCTCATACTTATGACGGTTGCAGTGTCCCAGATCATATGATGCCCTTTCACTCAACAACAATGTTGTCATTAACAACTGCAGTGAGTCACTGAACAACAGTGGCAAGAAAGGTCATAAAATGGGGCAAAACTCAACTGTCTCAATTGTGTTCGTACATTGATGACCATCTGTAATTTTGGATCAATGACCACAACTGAAATATTGACAGTACGTTATGGATGCTCATATATAGCAGGAGTCAAAAGAGATGAACTTGGATTATTTCAAAATAGTGGACATAGACCATCATAAAATATTAATTTATCAGAAATGCAATTCCCTCCCAATGACTCTAGTTCCCCAAATCTTCCCTCCTCCAAATTCAAACCTTTATTGTCAGAGTACAACATATGTACAATGAGTGGCTGACCCTCCCTTCATGCAACCCCCCACAACCCAATACAACTTTCACATAGTGTAGGTCAGTTCCTACTGGTTTGGCCTGGTTTGGCCAAACCGGAAGTGGTTTGGCGGCCTGGGTCGCTAGAACAGGCAGCGACCCAGACCTGCCACGCCCCCAGCCAGTTCTCCTATGGGGCCGCCATCTTGATGTTCAATTGTAATTGCACACATTTAGTTCCCCCCTCTTTTTTTTAACGTGTTGTGCATGCGCAGATTTTTTTTTTTTTTTTTTTTTTTTTTTTTTTTTTTGCAAATGTGCACGTGCGTGTTGTACCGAACTGGCAATAATGCCGGGAGCAACCCACCCCTGAACTCACAGTGAAACACGCAGTCCTATTGCACCATGTGAACTTATTGCACGTCGCACCAGCAAGTCAATCATACTAGAGCCGAGGTGGCGCAGTGGTTAGGGTGCAGTACTGAAGGCCACTACAGCTGACTGTTATCTGCAGTTCAGCGGTTCAAATCTCACCGGCTCAGGGTTGACTCAGCCTTCCATCCTTCTGAGGTGGGTGAAATGAGGACCCAGACTGTGGGGGCAATATATGCTGACTCTGTAAACTGCTTAGAGAGGGCTGAAAGCCCTATGAAGCGGTATATAAGTCTAACTGCTATTGCTATTGCTATTATGTTGTTGTAGAGTTATTTTTCATTCAGGAGTCTGGCAGCCCACGGATAAAGATTCCCCGGTGCAGCTTATGTTTTCTAAGTTGCACATAACAGAATGATTTTTTTTACCAAGGAAAAATAACTTCTTTTCTTTTTGTTTTTGTTTTAAATTAAGGGGGACAAGGTCCTAATTTATTGCTAATACATAGGGAAAGAATGTCGGAATTATTATTTGATTGCAAGCGGCATATGATTCAGCCATGTGATGTGAATGCTAAAAGAGCCAAAGCAATTCTAGGAAACCACAACAGTGACCGTCTATTCTGCAATGGTTAGCTCTAACTTCAATATTGCAAGCAATTCTCAGCCTCAGGCTTTAAAAAAAAAAAAATCAGACAAAGAGGTTCGGAGAAGGGCAACAGGGGCGATCAGTATATCAGCAGAAATTAGTCTATTCAGTATTTACAAATATAAAGACATCATATTTCCAACCATGTTGCTTTGTTCTTGTCTTATACATTTTCACTGTTATAATTTCATACATAATTCTATTCTCTATTCTATACATTTTAGTTATTTCTTATTTTGGGTCTTTCCTTTTTTGTTCTAATCATTGATAAAATTTATCCCAGATCTTACAATATTCTAATTTGTCTTTGTTCTTCCCACATCAATTTATCCATTTCAGCAGATTATTATTGTAAATAAGCATGACAGTTATAATATTTAACTTAATATTTTAGTATGTATGGCAAAGATATTGCCAGGACGGTTACACTGTGTCCAATGTTTTAATGTGTATTCAATAAAAAAAACTTATATATAAAGTAGTATTGTGGAAAGTTATCATCCAGCCCTCTCCCAGAAAAATGAAATATCCAAGGAAATATTGAAAAGGCAGAATATTTATCTGGATGTGAAAAGAAAGAAACATGCTTTAAAAGACAGAATAGTTGCCTGTAGCTTCCTGCCCATCCACACTTTGTCAATAGGCCATTGAGAAGGCCAGGCTAGCCCACTTTACATAATAAAGACTTCCCCATTGCAGCTGTAGGGGGAAGGGATATTACTCAACTCTCCACATGGCATCTGAGAACTCATACCTGTATTCAAAACAGCCTAGAGAGTAAGCCCCCTGCATGGCACCATGGGAGTCTGACAACCAATCAAAATAAATTTCTTACACAGGAACAGGAAACAGAGAGGTGGGACTAAACAGGGTATAAAAAGCCTAGCAAGCCCCTTCCTCAGCCCTTCTCTTCTTCTCCACCTACATTGAAGCATGTGATCACCTTTTCTGTACAGGGCTCAAGCCATGTGGCCCTGTCCAACAATAAACCATCTTTCCAAGCAGCCTCCATGTCTCCAGTGTCTTCTTCCCCACTTGGAGCTGAACCCAGAAGGACATTTCTTTCAACAGTATATAAGCAGAAATTAATGAAAAAATAAAGACTCTTTAGCTTTGAGGGAAAAATTACTACTGGGGGTGGGTAGGACATGATAGCAAATATAAAAGAAGATAAAGACCTAGTAGTTATTCCAAAGTACAGAAATCTGAATAACAGTTAAGTTGCAGGAAAGCAAATTCTGATTGAACATTTAAAAAAAATTATAAACAGCTCAGCAGTGGAACCGATCTGGGACAGGTGTTTGATCTTTCCTTCCATTGGATGAGCTCAAAGTCTGAATAGGCATCTGCCAGGCAGGTTTTATTGGATTTCTCTCTTAAATGAAAGGTTAGAGTTAATATTCCAGTTCTAATTTAGGATTGTTTGAGATAATGGCAATTTGAACCTCTGTAATCTTGAATAACAAAGATAACGAAGCATGTTTTAGGTCAAGGGTCACATTTAGTCTTTCGGTGTGAAGGGCCATATTGCAGGTGGCCGAAGAAAAACTATACATTTTAATGCAATTCACACTGAACGCTTTTCAGGAGCTGCAAATGGATCTTGGTTTCTAGCTGTACCTATAAGATAGACAATATATTATGTGAAAAATTCTAATAACAGGTAGGGCACCCGCTCAACAACTGTATCCCTAGTCCACAATAAACTGGGGTGGGTGAGGGACAAGTAGAAGTGATACAAATAAGTTTTTAATGTTGAAATTCATTACCAAGCAAGACCAGGATAAGGTAAAGGTAAAGGTTCCCCTCACACATATGTGCTAGTCGTTCCCGACTCTAAGGGACAGTGCTCATCTCCATTTCAAAGCCGAAGAGCAGCACTGTCCAAAGACGTCTCTGTAGTCATGTGGCTGGCATGACTAAACGCCGAAGGCACGCAGAACACTGTTTCCTTCCCACCAAAGGTGGTTCCTATTTCTCTACTTGCATTTGTACATTCTTTCAAACTGCTAGGTTGGCAGAAGTTGGGATAAGTAACGGGAGCTCACTCCGTTATGCAGCGCTAGAGATTCGAAACACCGAACTGCCGATTTTTCTGATCGACAACCTCAGCATTTTAGCACTGAGCCACCACGTCCTTTAAGACTAGAATATCATGCTTTTTAAAAAAAGCTATGTCGTTTAAAAGGAATTCTTATGGATCTTATCACATGTTGCTGTGATAAGTCTGGGTTAATCTAAGGTAGACAGTTCTGAGGTGAGAGAGGAAAGGAGGCATGATGGGTGGAGATAAAGGATGATCCCGAGTCAAAGATTGGATTACAGGTAATCCTCGCTTAACAGCCAATCACTTAACAACCACTTAAAGTTACAACAGACTTCAAAAAAGCTGCTTATGACCTGTCCTTGAAGTTACAACTGCCACACCCCACCATGTAATGCAATTTGTGATGGCTTTTTTTCCCCTTCTGTTTTCTGGCAGAAAATGGCAAAAACCTCTCATTGGATACGCTGAATTTGTTTAATAACCACATAGTTTACTTCAGGGTTGGGTTCTGGCAAAAACTACCACCGGTTCGCTCAGGGATGCATCCTGCACGCACATGCACAGTACAAGTAAAAGTGATCTGCGCATGCGCAGAAGATGGCGGCACCCATGGCGCTGTTGAGGAACTGGTTCGGGGGCGTGGCAGGCCTGGATTGTTGCCGGTTCCAGCGACCCAGGCCACCAACCTACTACCGGTTCTTCTGAACAGGTCCTAACTGGTAGGAACCCACCACTGGTTTACTTTACAGCTATTGTAAAAGCAAGTCAAGTCACGTGGTGACCCACTTAACAACTGCAGTGACTTACGACCAAAATCCCAGAGTCAGTTGTGTTCATAATCTGAGGACTAGCCGTATAGGGGCATAGATTCTGCCTCCCTCCCCCCCCCCACCTTGTTTCTGCTGTTTATATTCACAGGGTAAACTGATATCTCTCTGTTGGAACTCTATGTTTAAGTAATTCAGTCTGGTTCTGTCTTATTTGCTCACTTCAAAAAAGACGTCTATTAAAAATAGCAACCAGAGGTGGTATTCCGCGGTTCAGTCCGGTTCAGGCAAACCGGTAGCGGCAGCAGTGGGAGGCTCCGCCCACCCACCCAGATGTCATAACGGATGCTCTATGCATGCACAGAACATTCTGCGCATGCATAGAAGTGCTGCACACAAGCGCTCCCTGTTCTAAACCGCTAGTGAAGGTAAGAGAAAACCATTACTGATAGCAACATCTGCCTAGCCTCTTTCGGGATGCACCCTATTAGTTCTAGAGCACTTTCCCATCTATAATTTGTATTTGTATTTGTATTTTATTATTTGTATGCCGCCCTTCTCCGGGAGGACTCAGGGCGGCGAACAATTCAAGGGGAAAAGGGGAACATAAAAACAAAATACAAATAATAAAAGTAAACAACAGTCGCACAACCATACATGTCGAGAGGGGAGGGAACTCATCACCCCCATGCCTGCCGGCAAAGCCAGATTTTGACGGCTTTTCGGAAGGCCTGGAGAGAGGTGAGGGTCCGAATCCCTGCGGGGAGTTCATTCCAGAGGGCCGGAGCTGCCACAGAGAAGGCCCTCCCCCGGGTAATAGCCAGGTGGCATTGGCTGGTAGATGGCACCCGGAGGAGGCCAACCCTGTGAGATCTAATGGGTCTGTGGGAGGTAATGAATAAAATGGTCCATAGATTACCAATAGAACAATTGTTTTCTCTGCAGATTGTCCCTGATGCGATCTTTTGGAAGCAATTCCATTATTTTTTTTAAAAAAAGGATCTCATATACACCAGGAAACTTCATCTCTGTCTGTCAGCTTAGGAAGCAGTCGTAGTAGACAATATTTATCTGACTTTGAAGCAGTTTCATGCATTCAGTAACGTCAGCTATCACATGCAGGAAACTTTGGGCTGTAAACCTCTTGGATTATTGCCTTTAAAAATATTGGAGAATGTTTTGTTTACTTTGTCACCACCTATCTCCACCCTGCCGTGAGCTTAGCTATTAGCGATCACATTTCCCTGTTCATTCTCAGCCCTGGGCATTTACTATGGAGTATATACTTTGTGAATGCTGCTGAGACGCAGATTATCCGAGAGTGTGCCATTCTCAAATTGCATGTTTTAGTTACCCAGTGACAGCACCTTAATACCTTTTATTAAAACCAGCTAAAAGGTCATAGAGAAATAAGCAGACCTGGAGGTGTTCAAGGAATGTTATCTAGGTCGGATGTTAAATAATAGAATTTGAACAGAGAGATGCTTTAAAAATTAAAATAAATAAATAATAATAATGTTGGATTCATAGAATTCACCCTTTTCCTAACAAATTAGCAAAATATAACTTGCTTTTATATGATATGCAATACCCAAACAAATGTAATGCCTTTGTTCACATACGTATTCTAAAACAGTGGCTAGGTTTCCTTTAATACAGGGGCCTCCAAACTTGGCAACGTTAAGCCTGCCGTATTTCAACTCCCAGAAGGGTATTCTGGGAGTCAGCCAGGCTTAAAGTTGCCAAGGTGGAGACCCCTGCTCTAATATACTGATGTTGGAAGAAATGTCCTTCTGGATTCAGTTCCAACTGGGGAAAAAGACACTGGAAACATGGAGGCTGCTTTGGAAGATGGTTTAATGGTGGACAGGATAACATGGCTTGAGGTCCTAAACAGAAAAGGGGGATCACATGCTTCAAGAGGTTGGGTGAAGAAGAAAAAGAGAGTGAGATGCTGACAGTTCCTGGTTTTATGCCCTCTCTGGCCTTTGATCTTGAGCTTGTATTCTGATTGGTTGTCAGACTCCCATGGGGCCATGCAGGGGCAACCCTTTAGGCTGTGCTTTTAGTCCAAGTTTGGTTGCCTCATTGGCTGATGTAATTTTCCCAGGTGCCTTGTGGTGAGTTTCTGTGGAAGGCTAAGCCTACATTTGTTATGTAGAGTAGGGTTAGGGTTAGCTCAGTCTTTAATGATTCATTGACAAAGGGGGGGGGGACAGAAAGCTGCAGGGTGCTACTTTGTCTTTAAAAATATGTTTATCCCTTTTCATATCCAGGGAAATATAATATTCTGCCTTTTCAATATTTGAAAACCAATAGAGGCCTTATCCTCGTCATGGTCAGATCACTCCTTGCTGAGGCTTGACTTCAGGAGACTACCCCCCCCCCATCGCAGGGAGGCGGAGCCGAGTAAGTGGTTCCGCCCCAGGCGCCTGATGGACCCTGAGGGGTTTCAGAGGGAGCTTGGAGAGATACCTGACTCCCTTGTCCGCAATCCGGCCGAGTCTTTGGTCGCTGCCTGGAATAGTACGGCGGCTGGAGCATTGGATCAGATTGCGCCTTTGAAGCCTCTCCGCGGCAGCAGATCTAGGAGGGCACCATGGTTTACCAAGGAACTCCGGGAGATGAAGCGCCAAAAGAGACACCTAGAGCGATGTTGGAGGGCTAGTAACTCTGAATCTGATCGATCACTATTAAGAACCTTTATTAGGACTTATCTAGTGGCGATACGGGTGGCAAAATGTGTGCATTTTTCCGCTCTTATTGCGTTCGCGGAATCTCATCCAGCCGCCCTGTTTAGGGTGACCCACTCCCTCCTGAAAGGTGAGGAGGCGGGGGAACCCTTGGGGGGAAGAGCTGAGGAGTTTGTTCAGTTTCTGTCGGATAAAATCACTCAGATTCGGACAGACCTGGACTCCGTTTGGGCAATGCCAGCTGAGATGCCGAGGGCTAGTCTTAATCAGATTTTTTGGGATGAGTTTGAATTTGTCACCCCTGAGGAAGTGGACAAGGCCATGGGAGTGATGAGTGCCTCCACCTGTTTATTGGACCCGTGCCCCTCCTGGCTGGTTTTCGACCAGCAGAGAGGTGACACGAGGCTGGCTCCAGACGATTATCAATGCATCTTTGCAGGAGGGGTTTCTCCTGCAACCATTAAAGGAAGTAATAGCAGTAGACTTATATACCGCTTCATAGGGCTTTCAGCCCTCTCTAAGCGGTTTACAGAGAGTCAGCATATTGCCCCCAACAATCTGGGTCCTCATTTTACCCACCTCGGAAGGATGGAAGGCTGAGTCAACCCTGAGCCGGTGAGATTTGAACCGCTGAACTGCTGATCTAGCAGTAGCCTGCAGTGCTGCATTTAACCACTGCGCCACCTTGGCTCTTAGTGGTGAGACCCCTCCTCAAGAAGCCTTCCCTGGACCCAGCTATTTTGAAAAACTATCGTCCCATCTCCAACCTTCCTTTTTTAAGGAAGGTTGTTGAGAAGGTGGTGGCGCTTCAACTCCGACGGACCTTAAACGAGATTGATTATCTAGACTCCTTTCAGTCTGGTTTCAGGCCCGGGTACAGCACGGAAACTGCTTTGGTTGCCCTGACCGATGATCTCTGGCGGGCCAGGGATAGAGGATATTCCTCTATCCTGGTGCTCCTTGACCTCTCAGCGGCTTTCGATACCATCGACCATGGTATCCTTCTGCGACGCTTGGGGGAGGTGGGAGTGAGAGGCACCGTATTATGGTGGTTCTCCTTTTACCTCTCTGACAGGTCGCAGTCGGTGTTGGTCGGGGGGGCAGAGGTCGACCCCTAGGCCCCTCGAGTGTGGTGTGCCGCAGGGTTCGGTCCTGTCCGCCCTCCTATTTAACATCTACATGAAGCCGCTGGGTGAGATCATGTGACAGCATGGGGTAAAGTATCATCAATATGCCGATGATACTCAATTATATCTTTCTGCCCCTCGCCAGCTCAGTGAAGCGGTGGACGTGATGTGCCGATGTCTGGAGGCTGTTAGGGTCTGGATGGGGGCGAAAAAACTTGTGCTCAATCCCGATAAGACTGAGTGGCTTTGGATGTTGCCCCCGAAGAACTGTTTGGACAGTCCATCCTTAACCCCGGGAGAAGAAAATTTACGCCCCACAGAGAGGGTTCGCAATTTGGGAGTCCTCCTGGATTCGCAGCTGAAATTGGAACATCATCTGTTGGCTGTGACCAGGGGGGCTTTTGCCCAAGTTCGTCTGGTGCACCAATTGCGGCCCTATTTGGATCGGGATGCACTTCTAACGGTCACTCATGCCCTTGTCACCTCGAGGCTGGATTATTGTAACGTGCTCTACATGGGGCTACCCTTGAAAAGCATTCGTAGACTGCAGTTAGTTCAGAATGCGGTCGCGCGGGTGATAGTGGGTGTGCCAAGGTACACCCATGTTACACCTATCCTCTGTGAGCTGTACTGGCTACCTATTGGTCTTCGGACTCAATTCAAGGTGTTGGTTATCACCTTTAAAGCCCTACATGGCTTAGGGCCAGGATACCTTCGAGACCGCCTGCTGACACATACCTCCCAGCGACCAGTAAGATCCCATAGATTGGGCCTCCTTCAGGTGCCGTCGGCCAAACAATGTCAGCTGGCCGGCCCTCGGAGGAGAACCTTCTCTGTGGCTGCTCCGACTCTTTGGAACCAGCTCCCCCTGGAAATCCGGACCATACCCACTCTGATGGCCTTCAGGAAAGCCGTAAAAACTTGGCTGTTCCAGCAGGCCTGGGGCTGTTGACCTCACTGTTGAGGTCCGGCCCCGACTAGAATGAATTTATGAGGGATGACTGTTGTTTTAAATTGTATTGTTGTTATGTTTTTTTTTATATTTTCTTTGTAAGCTGCCCGGAGTCCTTTGGGATTGGGCGGCATATAAAAGCTTTAAATAAATAAATAAATAAATAAATAAATAGATAGATAGATAGATAGATAGATAGATAGATAGATAGATAGATAGATAGATAGATAGATAGACAGACAGACAAACAGACAAACAGACAAACAGACAAACAGACAAGCAAATAAGCAAATAAGCAAATAAACAAATTTCGTTGTATTTAAGTACAGTGACAATAAAGATTATACTTATACTTATTTCCCAGGATATTTCATTTTTCTAGGAGAGGGGTAGGTTTTAGCTTCCTACGCTGATATAAACCTTAACCAGCCGTGTTTTAGCCTAGTTCACAGATCATGTGAACCCACCCATTGGCTTTTCTATTATGCTCAGCCTTTTCTCTCTTCTTTTAACTTCTTCCTGCGCCATCTGAGAGAATTTCTGGCCAGTTTAAAAGCTTGTGTACTCACAACATACTTATCAGCAGTTAACAATGTTTTGTTCTATGAATTCTGTTTTCTGGATTCCTATGGCACATTAAACGCAGCTCTGACCTAACTAGCAGCTGGCTTTGCACAATAAACTAATTCAGTTTATGATTCAGTATGTCATATGAACACAGCCTCCAATTTTCCTTCTGATTTATTATTTGTGTTAATTGGTCTTGCTAAAAAGGCTTCTTTAGCCTTTATTTCTGAGGTTCCACCACAAAACCGTGGTAGACAAAAGCGCGGTCGCCGAAAGCGCGTATGTGACGTCATCACAGCGCGACGAAAAATATCGAAAAATGTAAAAATAAAGCGAAAACCTTACCCTAACCCCCCCAAACCTAACCCTAAACCTAACCCTAAACCTAACCCTTAACCTAACGAAAAACCTAACGCTAACCCTTAACCTAACGCTAAACGTAACGCTAACGCTCTAAACCTAACCCTAACCCTTAACCTAACCCTAACCCTAACCCTAAACCTAACCCTTACCTTTATGTGAATTGGCTTGCTGTAATTTAATTTTTATTTCAATTTTTCGATCTTTTTCATCGCGCTGTGATGATGTCACATACGCGATTTCGTCGACCGCGCTTTTGTGGAACGCGGTTTTGACGGGTCACGTATTTCTGAATTATCCCAGCCTATTGGTGATTCAGAGTTTTTCAACCAATGCTGTGGAGATTATTGATATGCAAAAACTAGGAATCTCATAATGAGACTCACACACAGAAATAAGGAAAATTCTTCAAATTCTTCTACTAATTGTGCTCTTTGTATTAGAACACTGAAGCTGTTTCAGGAAAGGAGTCATGAGATTAGCCCCCTGCTGTCAGATGGACAGTGAGCGTGTCAGATTGCTTCTGCTGCCACCCTACTAACCATCTTCTTGAGTTTTCTGTGTGCCGTTTGCAGAACTAGGGACAGTAAACACAGTAAACACATCTTGCCTTAGGGAGCCAAAACCTGTCCTCATCTAAGCAAGGTTAATCAAAGAAGTTCTGGGCCAGTATCCAATTGATGAGAAAAGAAGATGTGATTGATGGCATGCAGAATTAGCTCACTTTGCCAATCCGTTTCTGTATCTAAGGAGCTGTCACAAAGAAAAGGAATAGAATCGAATAACAGAGCTGGAAGGGACCTTGGAGGTCTTCTAGTCCAGTGTTTTTCAACCACTGTGCCGTGGCACACTAGTGTGCCGTGACATAGTGTAAGGTGTGCCGTGGGAAAAACACTTTATATATAGTCAATATAGGCACAGAGTTAAAAATTTTTAACATTTTCTAATGGTGGTGTGCCTCAGGATTTTTTTCATGAAAAAAGTGTGCCTTTGCACAAAAAAGGTTGAAAAACACTGTTCTAGTCCAACCTCCTGCCTAGGCAGGAAATCCCACACCACTTCAGACAAATGGTTATCCAACATCTTCTTAAAAACCTCTTGTGTTGGAGCATTATAGATCCAATTGATTGATCTATTCTCCAAAGCATCTGAAGAAGCCATGGATGGAAGCTTAACAAAGGAAGATCCAACCTAGAATTAAGAAGAAATTTCCTATCAGTGAGAACAACTAATCAGTGGAACCATTAGTCTATACTTTGGGAACCACTAATGAACTTGATGTAGTATCTACCTCGGTTAGGTTGTACAGTGTGCATTCCAACAAAAATTCTAGTTTATTAGATACTCCTTCAATGAGTCATTTTTGTAGGCCACTTTCTACAGTGTCAAGCCATTAAAGAGAAGGGTGTGAGAAGGATTTGCTTAATATTCTCATTTATTTTAAATCACTGGGGGAAAGTTATGAATTGAATATTCACAGGAAAGAGCTGTACATTTTTAAATTAGACTAAGGGGTGCAGGCTAAAGCATATGAAGAAATGGTTACAGGAATTAGGTATATCTAGTCTAATGAAAAGAAGGTCTAGAGCAGTGAAGGCTAACTTTTTTGTCCTTGCGTGCCAAAAGCGTGCATGCGTGCCCACCCCCATAATGCAGTGCGAATGTGACCCATCCCCTGTGCCTGTGCACACGACCCCCACATGCTCCCCCAGCCTCCCGCACATGCACGCACAACCCCTCCCCTCCTGTGCCCTATTTTGGGCCTAGCAGGCCTCCCTGAAGCCTCCTGGGACCGAAAATGGGACGGGGGGGCCCCACACCCCTGCACTCCTGCCACCTCCCACATATGCGTACACGTCTCCCGTATTGTATTTTCTATAGAATCCTGCGTGTAATCTCATATAAAACCATAAGGGCTTTAGAACTTTGTAGCTTAACACAAGCTACTTAAATTGCACTCAGAAACTAATAAGAAGTCAATACAGGGCTTGCAAAACAGGTGTGTATCAGCTGCCTAACGGCCAGCACAATGAGCATCTGAGCCACCCATTTGAAGTTTCTGGGTAGTCTTCAAAGGCAGCTCCTCATGAAACATTATTTACTGTGTAGCCTAAACAAGCGGCGGTGAGGTCCGGAGGCCCTGTGGTTAGCTCCTCCTGCCTCAAGGAAGTTCCCAATTGGTGCACAACCAAAGTTGGCCAAAGCCCACCTGGCAATGGCCTCTACCTGCTGATCCAGTAGGAGCCCCCCAAGATGTTGACTTGTCCTTCAGGGTCAGTGCAATCCCATCCAGAGACAATACAACGAGTATAAATATTAGCTATGCCAGTGCTTCCCAGACTTTTTCCTTCACTACGAATGAAGACAAATATACGTGTCCCAGGACAAAGTTGCAGGATCCAGTCTGGGATGTCTTTTCGGTTCCACCACAAAACCGCGGTAGACAAAAGCGCGCTCGACGAAAGCGCGTACGTGACGTCATCACAGCGCGACGAAAACATCGCGCTGTGAGCGGTAAATTTTAAATTAAAGCGAAAACCTTACCCTAACCCCCCCCAAACCTAACCCTAAACCTAACCCTAAACCTAACCCTTAACCTAACCCTAAACCTAACCCTAAACCTAACCCTAAACCTAACCCTTAACCTAACGCTAAACCTAACGCTAACCCTTAACCTAACGCTAAACCTAACCCTAACGCTTAACGTAACCCTAAACCTAACCCTAACCCTTAACCTAACCCTAACCCTAACCCTAACCCTAAACCTAACCCTTACCTTTATGTGAATCGGCTTGCTTTAATTTTATTTTAATTTTAATTTAATTTATTTTTTAATTTTTTTCGTCGCGCTGCTGATGACGTCAGGTACGCGCTTTCGTCGAGCGCGCTTTTGTCGACCGCGGTTTTGACGGGTCATGGTTTTTTCTTCATTACCCAAAACCACTTATCAGAAAGTTTCTACCCAATGCTGATAAAACACATTAAGTCAATTTAAATGTCCCTATTGCAATTGGATAATGTGTTTGTGTGTCATTACCTAAAGAAAAACCAGTTTTACCCAGGTTTGGGAAGCATTGAGCTATGTCATATTAGGATTCAGCCTTACCCTGTTCTCTCCCATCCATGACCTATGAGCATCCAAGTAGCAGGGCAAAACTTGGACAGCCCAGCCCAGGATTGCAATGGAAATCTGGATATTATCTCCATACAGATGATTCCAGACCGTGAACTGCCAAATGACCTCCCCTAATGTAGATGTAGATGCTAAATAAAAGGCAGAAGGGAATTGACCTTCTCCACCAGACAGCAGCTAGTGTTTCTCCTGAATTAACACCAAATGAAAATGGCTGCTGGAGAAGAAGCAGAACGATTGGAAAAGTATAAAATTGAATTTATTTCTCAAATTTATATGCCACTCAGCTCGCATATAACAGTGTCTCCCACTCTTCATTCTGTAGCTGGTCTCTACAGGGGTCTCACGGCCAATAGTACTGAAGGACAAGAGAAGCCTAAGAAGTTCAAGACTTTATCCAACATGGGTATCAACAAGAACCATCCATTCTGTCTTGTCTGTGACGATTCTCAGTCACCCAGGTCATGCTTGTCCCAAAGTTGCTTTTTCCAAAGGCGACAGGACTGGTTTTTCCTTGAAGATGTTTCACTTCACATTCAGAAGCTTAATAGAATAGAATAGAATAGAATAGAATAGAATAACAGAATTGGAAGGGACCTTGGAGGTCTTCTAGTCCAACCCCCTACTCAGGCAGGAAACCCTATACCATTTCAGATAAATGATTGTCCAACCTCTTCTTAAAGACTTCCAGTGTTGGGGCATTCACAACTTCTGGAGGCAAGCTGTTCCACTGATTAATTGTTCTAAATGTCATGAAATTTCTCCTTAGTTCTAAGTTGCTTCTCTCCTTGATTAGTTTCCACCCATCGCTTCTTGTCCTACCCTTAGGTCAGTGGTGGGATTCACATTGTTTTACTACTGGTTCTGTGGATGTGGTGTGGCTTGGTGGGCGTGTCATAGTGAGCATGGCAGGGCAAGGATACTGTAAAATCTCCATTCCCTCCCCACTCCAGGTCTACTGCAAAATCCCCATTTCCTCCTGATCAACTGGGACTCGGGAGGCAGAGAATAGATGAGGGCAGGGCCAGTCAGAGGTGGAATTTACTGGTTCTCTAAACTACTCAAAATTTCTACTATCGGTTCTCCAGAACTGGTCAGAACATGCTGAATACCACCTCTGCCTCAGGTGTCTTGGAGAATAGCTTGACCCCCTCTTCTTCGTGGCAGCCCCTGAGATCTTGGAGCACTGCTGTCATGTCACCCCTAGTCCTTCTTTTCATTAAACTAGCCATACCCAGTTGGAGTATTCCCTTCTGGAAGCAAGTTCTTCCACTGGTTAATTGTTCTAACTGTTAGGAAATTTCTCCTTAGTCCTATGGTGCTTCTCTCCTTCATTAGTTTCCATCCAGCTTCTTAGATGAGAAGTGAAATGTCTCCAAGGAAAAAACAAAAGTCCTGCTGCCTTTTGAAAAAGCAACTTTGGGACCCTCGATGCTGCCTCCATCAAGCTAAGACTGACTAATGGGTTCCACCACAAAACCGCGGTAGACTAAAGCGCGCTCGACAAAAGCGCGTACCTGATGTCATCACAGCGCGACGAAAACATCACGCTGTGAGCAGTAAAGTTAAAATTAACGCGAAAACCTTACCCTAACCCCCCCAAACCTAACCCTAAACCTAACCCTAAACCTAACCCTTAACCTAACCCTAAACCTAACCCTAAACCTAACCCTTAACCTAACGCTAAACCTAACGCTAACCCTTAACCTAACCCTAACCCTAACGCTTAACGTAACCCTAAACCTAACCCTAACCCTTAACCTAACCCTAACCCTAAACCTAACCCTTACCTTTACGTGAATCGGCTTGCTTTAAAAGCGCTTTTTAAAATCTCCGCGGTCGTATTTGTCGCGCTGCTGATGACGTCAGGTACGCGCTTTAATCGGGCGCGCTTTAGTGGACCGCGGTTTTGTCGTGCCACGGACTAATGCAGGGTTTTGAAAAAACCTTTGATTGGCCACAGTTTGAAGAGAAAGGCCGGTTGAGAAGGCTTTTTGCCAGGCAATTTGTTTGTTCGCATTTTTCCTTAATTAGGCTTCCTGAGGCAAAATTCTGAGGTAGCTACAACAGCTGTGATATTAGTATCCGATAAGAGTACTAGCTAGTTCCTGATGAGAGTGGACAGCAGCAGCAGATTTGAGAAACAAATCTTGTGTCATTCAACGTACCTGGATAATTTTATGTTCCATGCTTCTATAAAACACCGGGGGGGGGGGGAGATGGACCCTTTGCGGTGCTACGCAATGAGGTTTTTGTATTTTCTTAATGCAGATAGTTTTTTTCATATGAAAAGAAAGTTGGATGGTGGTTAAGCCTCTTTTGCCATGAGACTTGGTTAATCTATTATTATTATTATTATTTTTGGAAATGATCCCATTGGGGCAACACTTTTCCCACTTTGTTCCTTCCACAAGCACAGCAAAGTTAAGATCCTCCTGATACCGATCTCTTTCTTGCATCAGGTACTGCCTCTATAAATAGAAGTTATGCTTACTAAGCCAATTGTGGCAGCAAATTCTATGATAATAAATGTGACAAGGTAAAGGTGAAGGTTCCCCTCGCACATAAGGGCTAGTCGTTCCTGACTCTAGGGGGGCGGTGCTCATCTCCGTTTCAAAGCCGAAGAGCCAGCGCTGTCCGAAGACCTCTCTGTGGTCATGTGGCCGGCATGACTAAACACCAAAGGTGCACGGAACACTGTTACTTTCCCACCAAAGGTGGTTCCTATTTTTCTACTTGCTTTTTTACATGCTTTTGAACTGCTAGGTTGGCAGAAGCTGGGACAAGTTACGGGAGCTCACTCTATTATGCGGCATTAGGGATTCGAACCACTGAACTGCCGACCTTTCTGATCAACAAGCTCAGCATCTTAGCCACTAAGCCACCACATCCCTCTAATAAATAAATGTGATACAGATGTGATTTTGTTCACATTGACTATCACAATGTGACTTGGAAATAGAGGGCAGAAAACCTACTTAACTTTCTTGGTGGATTCACACAGTCAGACACTCTGTCTCTCTGTCTCTCTGTCTCTCTGTCTCTGTCTCTGTCTCTGTCTCTGTCTCTGTCTCTCTCTCTCTCTCTCTCTCTCTCTCTCTCTCTCTCTCTCTCTCTCACCCTCCCTCCCTCCCTCCCTCCCACCCTCTCTCTCAATTTTTGATCAAGTTTAACAGCTTGCCGATTACCTCCCAAAGACCCATTAGATCCCACAGATTAGGCCTCCTCCGAATTCCATCTGCCGGCCAATGCCGGCTGTCAACCACCTGGAAGAGGGCCTTCTCTGTGGCTGCTCCGGCCCTCTGGAACGATCTCCCCGTGGAGATTCGGACCCTCACCACCCTTCAGGCTTTCCGTAAAGCCGTTAAGACCTGGCTGTTCCAGCAGGCCTGGGGCTGTTGAGTTCCATCCCCACTCGAATTGGTGCGCTTGTTGAGACCTTTTAAAATTGTTTTGTATTGTTGTTTGTTTCTGTTGTGTTCCCTTTTGTATTGTCCCCTCCCCTTCCCTTGGTTTTGTTAGCCGCCCTGAGTCCCTCGGGAATAGGGCGGCATACAAGTTGAATAAAACCTAAACCTAAAACCTAAACCTTCCAAATAGTTTTCCACCAGGGAGCGCTTGTAGACCACAGAA
This sequence comes from Thamnophis sirtalis, assembly GCF_051295495.1. Taxonomy (NCBI): domain Eukaryota; kingdom Metazoa; phylum Chordata; class Lepidosauria; order Squamata; family Natricidae; genus Thamnophis; species Thamnophis sirtalis. Next base: position 161,505,045 of record NW_028261381.1, on the reverse strand, counting down.
AACTAAAGGCGTGAGAGTGTTGTCTCCCAATCAAAGGAAGTTATAAATCAAACTTGATCAAGATTGCTCCTTTGAGAGGGTAGATGATCTCAACTTTGAAAACGAAATGAAACTACATTTTGAAGAGGACAGCAGAAATTACATAGGCAAAGTCAAAACAGATTTCTTGTCTTTTCCATCTACAAGCCTTAAGTCTATTTAGTCCAGTTCCAGCTTGCATTGCAATATTTTTTTAATGTGTGTGTATTTTTATACTTTTGTGCAGGATGCTCAGGGGTAGTTTGTAGCCACAGGAATTGTTGGACTGAAGTCAACAAAAGAGTCATCACAAGCATATTCAACTAAACTTAAGGGGAGCAGAAATGAGATGATCGCGTCCCACTTGCCCATTGAATCCAAGCAACACCTTCAGGGCTTAGTGGTCCCTTATTCATAAGTGTTTAATCTAAGCAATCTGCAACTTCAGTTACATTTAACACAGCCCCTCTAAATCCATTTAGAGCCTAGGGTAGATTCCATATTCTCAATTTTGCTCATTAATTTTCCAACATGGCTCCTTATGAGTTTTTAAATGGCTGGTCTAGGATATAAAATGCTAGGCTGAATGGGCCTTTGGTGTGATGTCCCCTGGACTGCAAGGCGATCAAACCAGTCAGTCCTAGAGGAGATCAACCTTGACTGCTCTTTAGAAGGCCAGATCCTGAAGATGAAACTCAGATACTTTGGCCACCTAATGAGAAGGAAGGCCTCACTGGAGAATTGCCTAATGCTGGGAAAGATTGAGGGCAAAAGAAGAACGGGACGGCAGAGAATGAGGTGGCTGGATGGAGTCATTGAAGCAGTAGGCGTGAGATTAAATGAACTCCAGAGGATGGTAAAGGACAGGAAGGCCTGGAGGAATGTTGTCCATGGGTTCGCGATGGGTCAGACACGACTTTGCAACTAACAACAACAAACCAAGGACCTCTTAATGTCCTCTCGATACCACTGTAGAAATAATAGAAAACCAAGGGTCCTACACACTATTTTTAATATGTGAGTCTATCATTTCGTCTTGTTTACTTAATCAAACTTCTCAGCACTCACAGTGTTTTACTTGTTTGATCTAAAATCCCACAAAAGGCACTACTACTTATTCCTGGCTTCTCTAGGTCAGTTGAAATTCTGCAGAACGTGGGTTATGTCATTGCCACCTGATGTTAGCTGTATTTAGCCAAGATATCGGGTAGGATTTTGGATGATCACATGTCTAATCATACCAGGAGCTTCTCTTCTTTTCATGTGTCTGCTTTCATTCCAAGAATGGAATTAATTATAGCAGCTGATATTTCTGTTCGCTAGGAGACTGGAACAGTGGAAAGTTCCAAATTAACACTTTTATAAAGGCTAGGTCCTCTTCCGTCTTGGGAAGTGTTTTGAATTTTTTACCTCAGCTACTGGAAATCACCCTCATACAGTAGACCAAGGCCTTATGGGTGACTCATAAGTATGGTTCGTGCTGTTCTGAAAGATAGGAAAAATCAGACTGTGCCTCATCCTCAGGTAGAGGATAATTGGTCTGTTATATGAAGATGCTATTTGGTACTAATTATAAGAACTGAATATATAGCAAGATAAAGTGGTTGTAAGGAGCCATTACAGATCTAACTGCCCTTTTAAAAATATTTTTTTAAAATTTTTAATTTAAAACAAATACAGCATCCTTCTTTACTTGCTATAGAAAGTGTATCAGTTGGTTACAAAAAGACTTTTGTGCATCTCTTCCACAGTCAATAAACATAATTCATATTAACAAGTATTTTAACTCAAATATTTATACATGTCACCATCATTATATCTCCATTTTCATTTGACTATAATTGTTTAAGCGTCCTTCATCATAAGAAAATACCAAAATTTAATACATAACCACACACTGGCCTTTCAATTACTATTTCTAAAATCCTCCACTAACACTAAATCCTTATGCTCTATTCTAGCTAAACATCCATAATATTTAATAACAAAATTTTCTAATCCTCCTTTCCATATCACCGTTTACAATTTACATCCAGTTTCCTTATGTTATACCCATATCTATATATACGTTGTTATTCTTATCCCTCCTTTATTTGGCTATATCCTGTATCATAACATTTCCACCCTAATAATCGAAACTTTAATTGTATCTAACTTAGTTATTATTGTTGTTGTTGTTGTTGTTAGTATTAGTATTATTGTATAATCCAAAGGGATTGCTAATCTTCCTGACATGGGTACCAATATTCATATCCAATTATACACATCATAACATAATTGGTCTGTTATATCAAGATACTATTTGATACTAATTATAAGAACTGAATATATACCAAGAAAAAGTGGTTGTAGGGAGAAATTACAGATCTAACTGCCCTTTTGAAGAATTTCTGAGTCAAAGTTTTAAAGAAGAGATTGGGCAATCATTGGTCTGAAATGGTATAGAGCCATGATGGCAAACCTATGGCATGGGTGCCACAGGTGGCATGCAGAGCCCTCTCTGCGGGCACGCGAGCCACCTCCCCAGCTCAGCTCTGCTGCGCATGCGCGTGTGCTTCCCGCCAGCCAGCTGGTTTTCAGGTCTCTGCTGCACATGCACGGTGGGAAAGGAGCATGCGGGAGACGCAGACATATGCATGGGCGGCGGGGTGAGTGCGGGGGAGTCCCGCATGCTTGCGCAGGGGTCTCATTGCACACGGGGATGGGGCACACACGGGGGCTCACGTGTGCAAGCGTGGGGTGTGTGTGTCATGCATGCATTGCATTATGGGTGTGTGCGTGCTTTTGGCAGACAGCTACGAAAAGGTTATCACTGGTATAGGGTTTCCTGCCTTAGGGTGGAAACTAATAACTCTGTTATTTTGCTATTCTGTTAATTTCCCTACTATGTGTATTCCAGGAAGTTATAGCAATAGCATTTAGGTTTATTAGAGCTTTACAGCATTCTCTAGACCAGTGGTTCTGCGACCCTTTAATACAGTTCCTCATGTTGTGGTGACCCCCAACCACAAAATTGGTGTCTCGGTTCCTAAGACCATCGAAAATATGTGTTTTCAGATGGTCTTAGACGACCCCTGTGAAAGGATCGTTCGACCCCCAAAGGGGTCCCGACCCACAGGTTGAGATCCACTGCTCTAGACAGTTTACAATCTAAGCATTATTTGCATATTGCCTCCAACAATCTTGGTCCTCATTTTACCAAAGGATGGGAAGCTGAGTCAACCTTGAGCCCCATCAGGATCGAACTCCAGGCTGTGGGCAGAGCTTGCCTGCAATACTGCATTCTAACCACTGCTTCACCAAGGCTTCATCATCAAACTCACATCCAAGGGAAAAAATATCCCAATTATCTTGCCAGGCTGTTGATCAGTCTCAAGACTCCCAATTTCCTTCTATTTGTTCTTAAAAACTAAACAACAATTGCTTATGTGTGGAAATATAAGAAAGATCTGAACAGAGCAGTACCTTCTCTTTGATTTCTTGCAAAGCCCTCCCAGTCTCCATGACCTCTTTCATCTGTGATTTCTTCTTGTCCAAAATTTAGGGTGGTTTTGTTTTTAAAACAGCAGCTAGTTCAGGGGTGTCAAACTCAAGGCTCACAGCAGTGGTGGGTTCCGGATCCCAGCGTCGTTCACAGCGCGCACATGCATTGTACCTGCCAGCGATGCCTCCGCAAGCCTCCGCAATACTCCAGTTGCTTGGCGGAGTGTCACGCAAGCACTGTACGTGCCACGCGTGTGCACGGAAGCACCAAGGCTTTAAAGGACAAGTAAGGAGCTCAGGCGGGTGGGTGGGCCCTCCGGAGCAGCATACTGGAACGGTACCCAGTGTTCTGGGCAAGCTCCGGTACGCCCGTACTGGGGCATACCGCCTGCAACCCACCACTGGCTCACAGGCTGCATTCGGCCTGCTGGGTGCTTAAATCTGGCCTTGGGACCAGCCTGGAAATAGCAGAGGACCAGCCTGTGGTGCCTCTGGCAGCCAAAACAGGGCACAGTGGCCCCATGCAGCCTCTGCATCCCATTTTGGCGGGCAGGATGCTGCAGGAGGTGTCCATCCCATCCCCCCCACCTCCCCCAGCCGGCCCACTGAGAACTCCAATGCTAATCTGGCCCTCGAAGAAATCCAGTTCTTCGAAGAAATCCTGAGCTAGTTGGATGAGCAGAGAACGGCTTCATTCACAGGTTTATTGGGTTCGTTGATCTGATGACTTTCATTGTAGTCTGAAAACATTTATGTTTATAACGCAGTGTATAGTTTTGCCTTAGAGCAAGCTGCCTCTGTTTTTCTCTTCTTTGTAAGGCTCTTGATTTTCTTTGACATTGGAAATGTTTTTCTATGGAGCGAATCTCTAAGGACGCAGCAAGGCATCCGCTTGGCTGGAAACTCAGATATTTGCAAGAAAGTATGTTCCTGCTCAGATATTTCCAACCAAAAATGCCTTGGTAAGGCCACACTTGGAATACTGCATTCAGTTTTGGTCGCCACAATGTAGAAAAGATGTGGAGACTCTAGAAAGAATGCAGAGAAGAGCAACAAAGATGATTAGGGGACTGGAGGCAGAAACATATGAGGAATGGTTGCAGGAACTGGGTATGTCTAGTTTAATGAAAAGAAGGACTAGGGGAGACATGAGCAGTCTTCCAATATCTCAGGGGTTGCCACAGAAAAGAGGGAGTCAAACTATTCTCCAAAGCACCTGAAGGTAGAACAAGAAGCAATGGGTGGAAACAAATCAAGGAGAGAAGCAACCTAGAACTAAGGAGAAATTTCCTGACAGTTAGAACAATTAGCCAGTGGAACAACTTGCCTCCAGAAGTTATGAATGCTCCAACACTGGAAGTTTTTATTAAGATGTTGGATAACCATTTGTCTGAAGTGGTGTAGGGTTTCCTACCTAAGCAAGGGGTTGGACTAGAAGACCTGCTCTGTTCCAACTCTGTTATTCTATTCTATTCTATTCTATTCTATTCTATTCTATTCTATTCTATTCTATTCTATTCTATTCTAAAGTTGATTAAAACACTTGACAGAAGCTTCCATGAATTGACACCCAGAAGGAATGTCAGCTACAAATCTAGCTGAGCTATTCTTTGTATATTTAATAAGAAATTAATGTTGAGGCATGTGGGAATTTGTAATCATACTTTTAAAAACTGCATTAAAGTTTCTGCTTGGCTGGAAACTCAGATATTTGCAAGAAAGTAAGTTCCTGCTCAGATATTTCCAACCAAGAATGCCTTGGTTAGGCCACACTTGGAATACTGCATTCAGTTTTGGTTGCCACGATGTAGAAAAGATGTGGAGACTCTAGAAAGAGTGCAGAGAAGAGCAACAAAGGTGATTAGGGGACTGGAGACTAAAACATATGAGGAATGGTTGCAGGAACTGGGTATGTCTAGTTTAATGAAAAGAAGGACTAGGGGACACATGAATGGGATGTTTTTTGCTCATTTTTGCCCACCCAGCCCCCAGGAGCACTCATAGCTCCTAAAGGCTATGCATGCCCTTTTTTTGACAAAAAAATGGACCTGTTTTCACAAAAAACAGGGCGTTTTTTGCTCATCCCCCCCCCCAGCACTTTATAAGCCTCATAAAGGCTATTCATGCCCTTTAAAAAAAACAGCCCCATTTTTGGGAGGTCTGCAGAGTGCAAAAACTTTTTTTTTAAAAAATTTGCCTCTTCAAAAAAATATGGTATACCGACCAAGAAATTCCAGTTAGCCTATGCTTAAGATCAGGAATGATTTAAATTGTTTAAAGTTAGCTTAGCAAGAAGAAGCTAAGATCAATGTAGAGATGTTATTAATTTCTTTATTTCTTTTTTCTCAATAGATTTTAGACTGTGTTTGTTAAAAATCTATACCGTGTACGGGTTCTGGGAAATCGGGGGGGGGGAGGAGGAGGGGGGTCGGGGGGGTCGGGTGGAGGGAGGGAGGGATATACATTAGGCTAGACACGATGTGTTAGATCTCAATGCAATGTGACTTCACATGTATACTGTTTTTCTCTAATTTTTCTTTAAAAATAGGATAAGCCAAATACATTAACATATAGTGGAAATACACCGAGGGGAGGAGGAGTAGGAAAGAAGGAAGATGGGTAGAGAGGGATGGGAGAGAGGGTGGGTGGGGGAAGGCGAAAGGGAAGGGGGGGGAGCGGATCTGGAGAGAGGAATGGCAGAGGGCGAGGGGAAATAGGGTAGAGGGGGATGATGGAGGGAAGATAGAATGTTGGAGGGTGGTGGAAGAAAGAGGTGTATGGAGAATGGAAGAGGTATATTGGGCTTTTATTTTCTGGGGCATTGTCGACAAGAGGAATTGATGCAATTATTGTTTAATACTGTATGGTGTATACATGTGAGTGTATGAAAATGACAATGAAAATAAAATATACTAAAAACAAAAAAATATGGTATATCACTGTGGTCAAACAAAGTACAGAAGCAGTGATGATTATTTTGAATTGGTACTTTTCTGTGCAACCCCCGTAAGCAGACTCAGACGCTTCTTTTCCTGAGAGGTCCCTGGTGCTCTCTGAGCTGGGTTGTTTTCGTGCAGACTTTTCATTATCCAAACCTAGTTTGGATCATGAAACATCTGCAAGGAAACAGCCAAGGCCAGAGAGCATCCAGCGACCCCTCATTTCAACCCTGACCGACAACTATTCTTCTTTATCTTTTCCTGCTGTTCATGCTAAGCCAGAAATCCAATGAAAGACACCAGATGATCAGTGGAGGTCAAATAAAATACATTTATTCAACCCAAGGTTGTCAAGTTACTTTGGGTGGCGGTTTTACTGCTCCTCTGCTGTCTTTGTTATAAGGTTTTTTTTTTAAGTTTGAGGATTACAAACGCATGTTTCCTTATCTAGAGTTAAAACAGATGCCTCCTTATATTAGAGTTAAAGCAGATGTTCCGGGGGCGATTATCTTTCTTATACATATATATAAAATTTTAATAACAGAGTTGGAATTGATGAAAGAAATGTCCTTCTGGGTTCAGCTCCAAGTAGGGAAAAAGACACTGGAGACATGGAGGCTGCTTGGAAAGATGGTTTATTGGTGGACAGGACCACATGGCTTGAGCCCTGAACAGAAAAGGTGATCGCATGCTTCAATGTTGGTGGAGAAGAAGAGAAGGGCTGAGGAGGAGCTTGCTAGGCTTTTTATAACCTGTTCAGTCCCACCTCTCTGTTTCCTGTTCCTGTGTAAGAAATGTATTCTGATTGGTTGTCAGACTCCCATAGGGCCATGCAGGGGCAACTCTCTAGGCTGCGTTTTGAATCCAGGTTTGGTTGAGTTCTCAGATGCCATGTGGTCAGTTGAGTAAAGAGCCAATATTATCATGTTTTAATCCCATCCCCAGCTGAAGTGGAGAAGTCTTTATTTTGTAAAGGGACTAGCTTGGCCTTTTTAATGGCCCATTGACAAAGTGGGGATGGGCAGGAAGCTACAGGCAGCTATTCTGTCTTTTAAAACATGTTTCTTTTTACATCCAGAGAAATATTCTGCCTTTTCAGGATATTTCATTTTTCTGGGAGAGGGCTGGGTGATAACTTCCTACAGAAGGAACCTTGGAGGTCTTCTAGTTCAACCCCCAGCTCAAACCAGGACAGAATGAGATGAGTCATCCTAGCTGATTCCTCCTGGCCAACTTGCCATGGCCAACTCATCATGGGACAACTCGCCATGGGGGAATTGCAGCAGGCCTTGTTGTGCTTTAGGTTTGAACCTCTAACTTTAAACCACTTGAGATGGTTTAAACCTAAAGTAAGACAAGGCTTGCTGGCATTCTCCTGTTGCAATTCTCCCAAAGTCACTTGTTCCACAGAACATTGTCCTCCTATGGCAAGTTTTCCTGCTGTGAGTTGTCCTAGACCTCAAGCAGGAAACCCTGTACCACTTCAGACAAATGGTTGTCCAATCTCTTCTTAAAAACCTCCAATGTTGAAGCACCCCACAATTCCTGGAGGCAAGTCGTTCCACTGATTAATTGCTCTAACTTTCAGGAAATATCTCCTTAGTTCTAGGTTGGTTCCCTCCTTGATTAATTTTCATCCATAGCTTCTTGTTCTGCCTTCAGGTCATTTGAAGAATAGATTGTCCTCCTCCTCTTTGTGCCAAGCCCCTTAGATGTTGGGACAGTGTTTATCACCCCAAGCCTTTCTTTTCATTAAACTAAACATACACAGTTCCTGTAACCATTTTTCATATGTTTTAGCCTCCAGTCTCCTAAATCATCTTCTTTGCTCTTGTCTACATTCCTTTTAGAGTCTCTACATCTTCGTTATATCAGGGCAACCAAAACTGAATGCAACCTTCCAAGTGTGGTCTTTCCGAGGCATTATAAAGTGGCACTAACATTTCACGTGATATTGATTCCATCCTCTGTTAATGCAACTTAGGACTGCATTGGCTTTTCTGGCAGCTGAAGCCCACTGCTGGCTCTTGTTTAAGTGATTGTCCACTAGGACTCCAAGATCCCTCTCACAGTTACTACTCTTGAACCAGGTACCATTCTATTCTATACCTGTACATTCATTTTCTTCTTGCCTAAATGTAGAACCTTACTTTTCTCACCATTGGATTTCATTTTGTTAGATAGAAATAAAGATACATATCGCCCTTTGCATGGATTTTGCTACCTGGTGTTTATAAAGACTGGTTCCTCCCAGTCTTTTATAAAATGGTATTACGACAGCCTATAAAATCTTTCATCAATTCTTAATTAAACTTACTGTAAATATATAAGAAATATATTCCAACAATCTAAATCCCCATAAGTAGCATGTAGCCTTCAGGCTTATCATTACTGCTCTAGTTAAATGGCCTGTGAGTATGAGTGTGTTGGGAAAGGGGGAGGGGGGGGAAGTGCAAGGAAATAAAATATTTTTTTTTAATTTCTATTTTTTTATTGGCTATTGCATTTATATCCTTCCTTTACCTTAGGAGACTCTGGGGCAGCCTACACGTGATTCTACTCTGATTTTATGAGTGACTAGTCCAAAGTCACCCAGTCAGAGGTGGGCTGGTGCCAGTTCAGACTGGTTCAGGCAAACCAGTAGTTCTGACCATCGGCTGTGATATCCTATCCTATATATCTCACTCTCCGGCTTGCTCACCCCGCCCACGCAGCCCAGCTGATTTCCATGCCTCACCCACTCTACTCACTGTGGCTACCCGCGAAGGAGTGCTGGAAGCTGCACACAGGAAATCACTGTGTGCTTGAAGCTGTCTGCAAGCATGCTCACATTTTCAGTTCTGCACTAGGCAAACCGGTTGGGGCTGCCCTTGAAGAGTGTTCGAAGACTTCAGTTAGTCCAGAATGCAGCCGCGTGAGCGATTGTGGGTGCACCCAGGTACACCCACGTCACACCTATCCTCCGTGAGCTGCACTGGCTACCCATTAGTCTCCGGACCCGCTTCAAGGTGCTGGTCGTCACCTATAAAGCCCTACATGGCATCGGACCTGGGTACCTGAGAGACCGCCTCCTGCCGATTACCTCCCTTAGACCGATTAGATCTCACAGGTTAGGTCTCCTCCGGATTCCATCTGCCAGCCAATGTCAGCTGGCGACTTCCCGGGGGAGAGCCTTCTCTGTTGCAGCTCCAGCCCTCTGGAATGACCTCCCTGTGGAGATCCGAACACTTACTACCCTCCCGGCCTTCCGCAAAGCCACCAAGTCCTGGCTGCTCCAGCAGGCCAGGGGGGGCTTGTGAAATATCCAGCCCCACGGTAACTGTGAATGTTGCATATTTTAAAGTGTTGTTTTGTTTATTTATCCCCTTCCCTTGTTTATTGTAAGCCGCCCGGAGTCCTTCGGGAGTGGGCGGCATACAAGACCAATAAACTCAAACTCAAACTCAATTAGGTCAAGCCCAGCTCTGCGTCACTGGTGGGTTCCTACCATTTCAGACCGATTTGGCTGAACCGGTAGTGGTTTAGTGGCCTAGGTCGCTGGAACCGGCAGTGACCCAGGCCTGCCACATCCCTGAACTGGTTCTCTGGCCATCACCATATGCGCCACCATCCTGTTTTTCGCTTCTGTGCATGCACAGAACAATTTTAATTGCACTGCGCATGCACACGGAGCGTGTGCGTCAAACACGCACATGCGCAATCCGCCAGTAGTGCCTGCCAGAGCCCACCCATGCTCTGCATCCAGTGAATTCCATAGTGAAGTGGGGATTTAAATCTCAGTTCCCCTAGTTTAAATTAATACTTAGCCCATGCACCACAATGGCTCTATTACTGTATTACTAAGGATTTCTTTTTCAGGTGTTTTTTTTCTCTTTTATAAATAATTCAAGGTAGCAAACATTCCAAATACTACTACTTCCCCCGATTTTCTTCACAATAACAACCCTGTGAGTTGGGCTGAGAGAGAGAGAGAGTGATTGGTCCAAAATCAACCATCTAGCTTTCATGACTAAAATGGGCCTTGTCTGTCCCTGTCCTGTATAGTTGCTGTACCAAACCAGAGTGTCAAAGAACCACAAATGACAGACTCATTCTTTGTAGAACTGTATCAGCAAATCCTTGGGCAGTCAGCTTTCAGAATTGACACTGGAAGAACATTCTTTGTTGTGCCTTTTTAATGTTAGGTGTCCAGTTCAAGTCCTGGGAGATCATAGAGCCCAGGAGCCTGAAGGTCTCTACTGTTGATATACAATACAATACAATAGCAGAGTTGAAAGGGACCTTGGAGGTCTTCTAGTCCAACCCCCTTTCTAGGCAGGAAACCCTGTACCGTTTCAGACAAATGGCTATCCAACATCTTCTTAAAGACTTCCAGTGTTGGGGCATTCACAACTTCTGGAGGCAAGTTGTCCCACTGATTAATTGTTCTAACTGTCATGAAATTTAGTTCTAAGTTGCTTCTCTCCTTGATTAGTTTTCACCCATTGCTTCTTGTTCTACCCTCAGGTGCTTTGGAGAATAGTTTGACTCCCTCTTCTTTGTGGCAGCCCCTGAGATATTGGAACACTGCTATCATGTCTCCCCTAGTCCTTCTTTCTATTAAACTAGACATACCCAGTTCCTGCAACCATTCTTCATATGTTTTAGTCTCCAATTCTATTGTCTTCTATTGTAAGAGGTGGAAGTATTAGAAAAAAATGCCCATCTGGATTCAGTTCCAAGTGGGAAGAAAGACACTGGAAATATGGAGACTGTTTGGAAAGATGGTTTTTAATGGTGGACAGAATCACATGGTTTGAGGTCCTGGACAAAAAGGGAAGAGATGCTGAGACTGCCTGGGTTTTATGCCCTGGGCTTTCGAATTTGAGCTTATGTTCTGATTGGTTGTCAGACTCCCATGGGACCATGCAGGGGTAACTTTGTAGGTTGTCTGCGTCCCAGACTTGGTTGAGCCTTGCTGGGTGATGATGTAATGAAAGGGGTTTGGGCAATTCCTCCTAAGGCTCTGCCTGAAGGAGGTAGATCTTTGTTATGTAGAATAGACTGGCTCAGGCCTTAATAGTTCATTGACAAAAGGCTGAGTGTTTGCCTCCCTTTTAGGCGAAATATTTTGCCCTTTTAATATTTCCTAAAATATCTCATTTTCCTAGGAGAGGGGTGGGTGCTAACTTCCTAGAGAAGAATAGGAGAGCTCTTCCTAAAGAACATAACAGCTGCATCTCTTTTCGTTAGTTCAAAAAGACAACATTTATTCAGAAAGCTTATTTTCAGACATTTTGACCTTGTCGGAAATGTCACATAATAAAATGATGTTTAAATCCAGAGCCGCAATGTCCCTGAACTCAATCTGATTTCCACTGCTCCTCTTTTTTTCCAGTCCCAGGCATTAATTTATTCTTTGGACTTCTCCCAGCAATTTCCCAGAGCTCTTTAAAAGCAAACATACCCCCTGATACCGTGGAGGAAATAGTAGATTGTTTTTGGGCCCAGGCTGCTCGTTTTATCCCTGTTGCCGCCTTTCCTTTTTCACCTCAGGTGGCTTTTATAGGAAGCAAGCAAAAAAAAAAAAAAAGTTACAAAGAAAGCAGAATTTTGCTGCAATTCTTTTCAACATCAGGCAGCATGTAGGCCACATGGAAAAGGGAAAAGCCATGCTTTAGACTTTTGTGACCAAAAGTTATGTCTGGATACCAACTGAGAAAGCTCAAGAATACAGATTTGGAATTGGAGATTTGGAGTAAAGGGTAGAAATAATAACACATTTATGTAAATGCTGGATGTGATCACATAGGACAGGGGTGTCAAGCTTGATTTCATTGAGGGCTGAATCAGGTTGTGTTTGACCATGGGGGCCCAGAGTGGGCGTGGCCAGGGTGGGCGTGGCCAGCTCAACGTCACTTGTGTCAGGGGCACCTGTGGTGGCCTGAGTGCTCTGCCAGAGAAAACGGGTTCCCGAGCTCCATTTTCGCCTGTGACGGCCTCCTGCAACCCTCTGCCAGTGAAAACAGAGCTCAGGAGAGCGCGTGTTGCCCTCCCAAGCGCCATTTTCTCTGGAAGAGGCACTGCAGGTCGGTCCTTCACTGTTTCTAGCCCTTCAGGCCAGATCTAAGCACCCCTGCAGGCTGGATCCAGCCCCCCCCGTCCCATCCCGGGCCTTGAATTTGACACCTCTGTCAATTGATTTGGTTTACAATCACTTCCTCAAATGTCAAGCAGAGAGTATTCTTTCTTAATCCTAGCAGCTGAGATATATATATATATATAAACTAGAGTAACTGATTGAATATGGGATCTTTTGCAACATATATTTTACCCCTGGATTATATGCTCCAGATAGAGCTGGATTTAAAATCAGCATCTCCATTCCGTGCAGAAAAAACTGAAGACCAGGGATCCACATTGACTCTTTTGAACTGGAAGAACTAGTGATGTGACACAATTTGAAACAACATTCTGTATTCCTCCAGGAATGAGTTAGCCGCAGTTATTATAACTGAAGGTGCCGTGTTACCAGTTACTGAACCTTCAGGGACCGTCCCTTTTGCACGTGGCAACTTCGATCACTGCAGATTGAATACATGAAATCAGCACCTTTACCTGGAAGTCGGCATCAAGGGATGTTGGTACAGGTCTTTGCCTCATCATAAATGGCCTTGTAAGCAGCTGCGGCCCTTGGTAACTGTGTGTATACTTTGGTGAATCTCTGCATTCTGACTTCACTTCTCTAAATTTGTCATTCCTGCTTCAATAAGATGAAAGCCTCCTTTGTCAGAAACTTTTTTTGTTTCTGGAATTTTTAGGTCTCTTCCTCAAATGCTATCGTCTGCTTCTCCTATCACTTCATTTATTTCCATTTGTTTTCAATCATGTCCATTTTCCTTTTCTCTGAAGCACTTTGGAGATATGGTCCAACTTAAAATAGTGGTATCCTCCTTCCTCAGATCCACGAGCTGCTGAAGCGGGCATGTATGTTCACAAACATCACAAGGTTCTCCTTGACCTCTCAGCGGCTTTCGATACCATCGACCATGGTATCCTTCTGCGACGACTGCGGGAGGTGGGAGTGGGAGGCACTGTTTTACAGTGGTTCTCCTCCTACCTCTCGGACAGGTCGCAGTCGGTGTTGGTCGGGGGGCAGAGATCGTCCCTGAGGCCCCTAACATGTGGGGTGCCACAGGGTTCGGTCTTATCCCCCCTACTATTTAACATTTACATGAAACCGCTGGGCGAGATCATTCGGAGGCACGGGATAAAATACCACCAATATGCGGACGATACGCAACTGTATCTGTCCGCCCCGTGCCAACTCAATGAAGCGGTGGACGTGATGAACCAGGGTCTAGAGGCCGTTAGGAACTGGATGAGCGCTAACAAACTGGTACTCAACCCGGACAAGACCGAGTGGCTGTTGTGCTTCCCTCCCAATAATTTGGCTAATGTACCAACACTTAGGCTGGGGGGTCAAATTTTACACCCCTCAGATAGGGTCCGCAACTTAGGAGTCCTCCTGGACCCACAGCTGACTTTTGATCACCAGCTGTCAGCTGTGACCAGGGGGGCATTTGCCCAGGTTCGCCTGGTCCGCCTGTTGCGGCCCTACCTAGACCGGGAGGCTCTCACAACAGTCACTCGAGCCCTTGTGATCTCTAGGCTGGAATACTGCAATGGGCTCTACATGGGGTTGCCCTTGAAGTGCATCCGGCGACTACAGTTAGTCCAGAATGCAGCCGCGCGAGTGATAGTGGGCGCACCGCGGTTCGCCCACGTTACACCTGTCCTCCGCGAGCTGCACTGGCTACCTGTTGGTCTCCGGGTGCGCTTCAGGGTACTGATGACCACCTTTAAAGCACTCCATGGTAGTGGATCTGGGTACTTGAGAGACCGCCTCCTGCCGATTACCTCCCTTCGACCAATTCGATCGCACAGACTGGGCCTCCTCCGAATCCCATCTGCCAGTCAATGCCGACTGGCGACCACACGGAGGAGAGCCTTTTCTGTTGCAGCTCCGACCCTGTGGAACGATCTCCCCGCTGAGATACGCACCCTCACCACCGTCCAGGCCTTCCGCGCAGCCCTCAAGATCTGGCTCTCCCAGCAGGCCTGGGGATAGGTTCCTAATTCACCCGCCCGAGTGTTTGATTGTTGAACGAAAGTTGTGTTTTACTATTTTTTTCTTTGTTCACATTTTGTTTTGTTTTTGATGTTGCACTTCCCTCCCTTGTGATTGTAAGCCGCCCTGAGTCCCCTCAGGGAAAAGGGCGGCCTATAAATTTTAATAAATTCAAATTCAAATTCAAATTCAAATCACAAAGTAATGCATGTATTTGTTACTGTAAACCATTGTATTTAACTCATATTTTTAATACATCAGTATGCACCAGTTATACCTAGGTTGAAAGTTCTTAATTTGGGGATTGCCTTTATATGTTAGTAGGAGCCATGGGAAACCCTGATACGCAAGATTTCATCAAAGGGTGTGTCTGTGTGTTGTTGTTGTTTTTGCAGAACTTTATTCCTGTTTATTTCTAATGGAGTAATTAAAATAAAAGTGACTTTGCAAAAAGTGTTAAGTTTGAGAGTGCCTTTTCCTGGTTGAGGAAAAGGTGCTTTAACTGCTTTAATAACAGAATAATAAAGTTGGAAGAGACCTTGGAGGTCTTCTACTTCAACCTCCCCTGCTCAGGCAGGAAATCCTGTACCTGTGGTAGCGAAACTATGGCATGTGTGGCTGAAGAGGCACATGGAGGCATGTCGCCTGGCATGCATGGCATCGCCCATTCCAGCGATCAGCTGGCCTTCGTGCATGTGCCAGTGTCAGAAACTGGAAGAACTAGTTTTCCATTTTGTAGCAGGAGCATCAGTAACTGGAGACTAACTGGCCAGTTTGCATGTGCGCACTGGAAACCAGAAGTGCATTTTCTGGTGCATGTATTCCCCCTGGGCAGCTCCTGTTCCGGGTTGCGGCCCCAACGAGCATGCACACTCCCTTTTCAGCACTTGTTGCTGAAAAGGTTCGCCATCACTACCCTATACCATTTCAGATAAATGGTTGTCCAATCTCTTTTTGAAAACTTCCAGTGTTGGAGCAACTTCTGGAGGCAAGTTGTTCCACTGATTAATTGATCTGTCAGGAAATTTCTTCTTAGTTCTAGGTTGCATCTGTCTTTGATTAGTTTCCATCTATTGCTTCTTGTCCTGCCCTCAGATGCTTTGGAGAATAGTTTGACTCCTTCTTCTTTGTGGCAGCCCCTGAGATATTGGAACACTGCTATCATGTCTCCCCTGGTCATTCTTTTCACTGGATTAGACATACCCAATTCTTGCAACCGTTCTTCATATGATTTAGCTTCCAGTCCCCTAATCATCTTTGTTGCTCTTCTCTGCATGCTCTCTGTTGTTTCATGATTACAGACATCTAAACTCTTGTTTGGGTGAATGAATGCATTTTACTTTTGAAGGCAGCCTAATATTTTGTCTGTGCTGATCTAATAATAAAGATGGGTTCAGCCCAGCCTTCCTCAGGAATGCTATGTTTGCCCCCAACCCCTCTGTCGGCTGCAACTTGACCATGGGATTCCATCTCTGTTGCATCTGTCAACACATCAGACGTTGTTTGAAGTCAGGTGGCTTGGACTTATTTTTTTGAAATTTGTTTTCGTAAGCAACAGAAAAATGAGAGGGTTTCCTTCAGGTAATAAACATTTTGTAGCCGCCTGGAAGATTTTTATCATCAACTTACCGTGTAATATTTCTCATAAACAGCCGCAGCTTTGCCCCGGGGGTGTGTCTGTGTATGTTTTTGAGCTCTCAAGATATCGTAACTGGTAGTAACACTCCAATTAGACGGGATGTTGTGAAGTTGCTTGAGCTCAGATCTGGGAAAGGTTACTGTCCTTTTTTAGCGCAACTTCCCTTGTTTTCGAGGCACGAGGAATGCAGTGTGTGCCTTGTTGATACCACAAATACATCTCCTTGTTTATGCGCTGTTTATTAAACTACTTAAATTGGAGTTTCAGAAATGAGCCCTTTAAAAGATTTATTTGAGTATTTATTTGAGAGACAGAAAGAGTGCATAGAATCCACGCTTCCTTTTTCTTCCCCCTTGGGGAAGTTTTGTCTCCCTCCTTTTGGAAATACTTTCAGATTACAACCGAGAGACTATTGAAGCAACGCCATCAATAGAATAATTTCAGACTTCTGTTGTTTTTTCCACCTCCCCTCCTCTTTCCTAGGGCAACTTCAACAAAGAGAAGGAAACAGATTTGTTTCTCTCCCAAATCCACAAATGCCAGACTGTGGAGGAGATGAGGAACATGCCCAGACAGTTTGAAAAGAAGAGTGGACAGAATACACAAAGTAGACACAGTTTGCACACACATCTAAATGGCGATTTAATATCATCATCACAGGGGAAACAAATGAGAACTGCAAACATTAACTTAAAGAAAATCCAGCCAAGTTCTGTCATTTTGAGAAAAGCAATCTGGTTGAGTTGGAGACCAATATGATGTAGGCTTTGGATTTGTTAACTGATGTCCTTCACTTCTGCAGAAATTCTTTGCAAGGAAGCTAACTTACAGATAGTCCTTGACCAGAGAGTCATGATGGACCTCCCAAAAGTACTTACGATCCTGTTCCAAAGTTCTGGTGGCCTGCCTCCCCATAATCACGTGACCACAATTTACAAGTACTGCATCCAGTTTTGGTCACTACACTATAAAAAAGATGTTGAGACTCTAGAAAAAGTGCAGAGAAGAGCAACCA
Organism: Thamnophis sirtalis; assembly: GCF_051295495.1. Lineage (NCBI taxonomy): Eukaryota > Metazoa > Chordata > Lepidosauria > Squamata > Natricidae > Thamnophis > Thamnophis sirtalis. The sequence goes on along the minus strand of NW_028261381.1, from coordinate 161,487,841 downwards.
GGATGATTAGGGGATTGGAGACTAAAACATACGATGAACGGTTGCAGGAACTGGGCATGGCTAGTCTAGTGAAGAGAAGGACCAGAAGAGACATGATAGCAGTGTTCCAGTATTTGAGGGGCTGCCACAGAGAGGAGGGGGTCAAGCTAGTTTCCAAAGCACCTGAAGACCAGACAAGGAATAATGGATGGAAACTGACCAAGAAGAGATTCAACCTTGAAATAAGGAGAAATTTTCTGACAGTGAGAACAATCAACTAATGAAACAGCTTGCCTTCGGAAGTTGTGGGGGCTTCATCACTTGAGGCTTTCAAGAAGAGACTAGACTGCCATTTGTCAGAAGTGGTGTAGGGTCTCCTGCTTGAGCTGGGGGTTGGACTAGATGACCTATAAATTCCCTTCCAACTCTTAATCTGTTACACAATATTTTGCCCCAAATTGGCAAGTACTTCCAGTTTTCTGCAAAAATGCCCCATCGCCAACAAAGGTTCGCTTAACAATTGTGGCATTCGCTCAATGATCACCCCAAAAAAGGGTCATAAAATCAGATCAGTCACATGATGATGCATTTTACAGCCATAAAATGGGAATCTTTATTACAGTCACAAGTCAAGGACTGCCTGTTTTACTCCAATGTTCTGTATCCAACATTGGATGTAGTATTTAATAGGAAGCCCCATAGAATAATTGGACATATTCTATAGCCTTGATTAAAAGTTTTCCAGAAATTACGGGAGATATAACCGACTCCTTGCTATCTTGTCCTACCGTAATCCATTATGTCAGGGCTATTTCAAATCTTATTTGGAATGTCACTTTCCACGGTCATTAATAATCTCGTCATCATATTGGTTTGTGGTTTGTGCTTCATTGCCTTTCTCCATTATCTGCCTTTCAGTGAGAAATATCATCTCAGGGTCAAAGGCTGAAATTCATCTCCAGATGCTGTGACTTTTAAGCATTTATTTATTTTGTTGCACAAATTTTAACTACCCAATCATGGGACACAAAGAGTGAGTCATCCAAGCACAAAGTCCTTTGGGTTCCATTTATTCTGAAAGAAGGTAAATAGTCTCGCATCCACTTCCGTTCTCTTTTACTTGACGTTGCTCTAAATCCATAATTCTCCACCTGTATTTATTTGCTCTATGCATATTGGTGGGACAATCTTTGTAAGAGTTGATATACTAACCAATAGTTAATGCCTTCCGTCAAAGCTCTTATCTTTGACTTATGAACTTTATTGCTTGCTGAGCTCAATTTCCCCAATCCTCCCTTGGGGAATCTGATTTAGTGTGCAGTCTGTCAGGTGCACCCCATGCCTTTGCAAAAGTTTTTAAGTTTTCCCGATTCATCTTTCCTTGAAATGACATGAACAGGAAAATCTCCTGCAGGAAGAAGTTGCCAACTTATATGACTCCAAATGTTTCAGAACTACAATTTCCAGCATTTTTTCATCTTTTGGCCATGACAGTTGTAGCTCTTTGGAGTTAAGTTTTGTAACATCCAAGGTAAAAGACCAAGTGAGATGGTTCCATTTTTTTCTCTGGCAACCAAAATTTAGCTGCTGGCAGCCATCTTTAATTTCTTTGATCCACATAAAAAACATCACATAAAAAACATCAAGCACGGGCGCCCAAAGCGCATCCCTGAGCGAACCAGCAGTAGAAGAAGCCGGAACCCACCCCTGGTGTGGGGACTCCTGGGAGGGGAGGGGAAGGGAGGGGTGGGCGGGGCCAGCCAGGAGTGGGATTTGAGGGTTCTCTGAATTGCACAGAATCTTAGCTAGAGTTTCTCCCGAACCGCTGTGAACCCCCCAGCAGCCCACCCCTCTGTATTGCAGTACTCTAAGCCGGTGGTAATAATATAATTACCCTTTCATGGGGAAAAGTTAATTTAATGTAGTGAAAATCAGTGGGAACTTTAAAAAAAAAGGATAATCTCCAACTGGATTGTATGCACAGTACACAAAGAATTTGTTCTCCCCACTCTGATCCTTGATTACTTCAAAATTACTTTTCAACATCCATTAAGGGCCTAGATAGGCAAAAAAAAAAAAGTCGATCATTTATTTGTTTTCAATCTCTGGCCCAGTTTATTGGTTCATGAATCAGGTTGATAAGGTTGGTACTGCATCATTTTACCCTTGAAGCGTCTGACTAATGTTGTCTAAAATATCAATATAAACAGAGTGGCTTGACGGGAAGGTGTTTTCCCCCTGTTACTCAGAGAAAAACACTTCTTCCTAGTAAAAAGGTAAAGATTTCCCTATCAGTCATGTGTGACTATAGTGGGCGGTGCTCATTTCCGTTTCTTGGCCAAGGGAACCAGCGTTGTCCAAAAACAATTTCCGTGGTCATGTGGCCAACATGACTATAGGCCAAAGGCACATGGAACACTGTTACATTTGCACTAAAGTCTAAAGTGGTACCTAGTGTTGTGGCCTGCCAGCATCCAGCAGAGCTGGCAGCAGATCCGGACAGTGAGGAGTTTGGGGAGGAACATGGGCCAGTCCTGGAGTCTGGGGAAGGCTCTGATGAGGGCTCTGTGTTGGAGGCAGAGAGGGGGCCAGGGCTGTCTGATAGTTATCAGCTACCTTCAGAGTGAGGCAGACAAACAACCTTCTCTGTAGCAGCTCCGGCCCTTTGGCAATGAACTCTCCGCGGAGATTCGGACCCTCACCTCTCTCCAGGCCTTCCGGAAAGCCGTCAAAACCTGGCTGTGCCGGCAGGCCTGGGGTTGATGAGTTCCCCTCCCCTCTCGACTTGTATGGCTGTATGACTCTTGTGTATTTTAACTACGTGTATTGTGTCTGTGTCCCCTTTTTTTCCCTTCTGAGTTGTTCGCCGCCCTGAGTCCCTCCCGGAGAAGGGCGGCATACAAATAAACTAAATCTGAAATCTGAACTGGAGCCTGTTCCCAGTGCATGCATGCACAGAGTTGCCAGATGAAGGGAACAGCTAAGAAACAAGGATCGACTTGGGAGTAAAGCCACAGGTGGACGGTGAATGGCCCTTCTCATAGGGAATAAAAGAGGACTGAAAGGGGAGGAGTGCAGGAAACAATTAGTTCATTCCTGCATTTTTGCCAAGTATTGTGGCGTCTGAAATATATTGGCCTGGCAACTCTCCAAGCCTGATAAACAGAGGTGGCATTCAGCAGGTTCTGACCAGTTCTGGAGAACTTGTAGAGGAAATTCTGAGTAGTTTGGAAAACCAGTAAATACCACCTCTGACTGGCCCTGCCCCCATCTATTCTCTGTCCCAGCTGATCAGGAGGAAATGGGGATTTTGCAGTAACCTTCCCCTGACATACCCACCAAGCCACACCCACAGGACTGGTAGTAAAAGAATTTGAATCCCACCACTGATAAAGATTGGTAATTGTGAATTATCTTGAAAGACTGGGCTGGGACTTTGCTGGAGACAAATTCACTGTAAATTAAATAAAAGGGGTTTATCGGGACGAGAACTCGGCTTTGTGCTGCTGGGGAAGCCTAGGTCAGAATACCTATTAATCTATTCACATTTGCATGCTAGGTGAGTGGGAGCTGGAGCAAGCCATGGGAACTCGCCCTGTTACGCAGAGCTCGGGTCTCAAACCTGGGCTGCCAGCTCGAGCTGACAAGATCAGGGTCTCCAACTCCTGAGCCATCTCTCTAGTAGAATGGTAGAAAATGAGATAGTAACATTCAGCAGGTCCTTTTCTGCTGTTTTTTATTCTGTTGTTTTTGTTTCCATTTACAGCACATTTTGTTGCTCTAAAGACCTGTTGCTTTTCTCTCCCAGGGGCATCCTTTCCTTACATACTCCCTTTGGTTTGAACGATTGTGTAAGATTGCAAGCATTTAAAAAAAAAATTCCATCGACAGCGGAGGAAACATTTAATAAACAAGAAGTGGTAACTAGCCTGGAGCTGCTGTTCAGGATGGTAGTTCAGTGTCCTTTGGGTGGTTTTCAGTAGCATGGGAAAATAGAGGAGAAAAACTTTCAGGTATTTGTTTTTCAGAGAACAATATTGAGAGAAGTGGGGGAAAGTGGAGATTGCTGGTAGACTGACCCCAAAGGCTGAATGGGATTCACACCGCATAGCAAAACCATGACACAAGTTATGTTTTGGAGGCCTTTCTACCCGCCAGACCGAAGGACCTGTCCTTCCAGAAGCCCACATGGGCCTTCTGATGAAAACAGGTTCCCACTGCTTCAGATGATTGATATCACATGCCTGCAGAAAGGGTGTTATCTGATGACGTAGAGAACTACATGACAAGTCGCATTTCAAGAATACCTGAAGGAGGGAGAAAGAAAAGGGGAAATCTGGACTTTGGGGAAGAAAGAATGAGGTGAAAGGTTCAAAAATATTTTCAGGAGAATACCAGAATTGGAAGGGACCTTGAAGGTCTTCTAGTTCAAACCCTTGCTCGAGCAGGGAAACCCTATACCGTTTCAGACAAATGGTTGTTCAACCTCTTCTTAAAAACCCTCCAGTGTTGGAGCACCCACAACTTCTTGTAACAAGTCGTTCCACTGATTAATTATTCTCACTGTCAGGGCAAAAAGCAGTTTTGAAAAGAATACATTTCGCCTTGTCTCTGAATTTGGATAGCACTACTCACTCAAACACGAGACTGTTAACATTTACATTACATAAGAGTGTTCTGCCCTTTTTTCCCTCCTAACATTTCTCTATCAAGGCATTCATGCTTAACTTGGTTACTGAATCAATCCTTTTACACAATATATTAAATCATAAATTAGGCACTAAATTCACCCAACTGGGAGGAAGGGGAAGGAGAGAAGGGAAAGGAGAGGAGGAAGGAAGGAAGGAGAGAAGAAAGAGAAGAAAGGGGGGTAGGAAGGAAGGAGGGAAGGAGGGAGGGAAGCAAGGAGGGAAGGAAGGAGGGAAGGAAGGAGAGAAGGAGAGAAGGAAGGAGGGAAGGAAGGAGAGAAGAAAGGAGGGAAGGAAGGAGGGAATGTAGGAGAGAAGGAAGGGGGAAGGAAGGAGGAAAGGAAGGGGGAAAGGAAGGAGAGAAGGAGAAAAGAAAGGAGGGAAGGAAGGAAGGAGGAAAGGAAGGAGGGAAGGAGAGAAGGAGGGAAGGGGAAGAAGGGAGGGAAGGAAGGGGAGTAGGAGAGAAGAAACGAGGGAAGGAAAGAGGGAGGGAGGGAAGAAGAAGTAGGACTGTTGTAAGATAAGATGGATCTATGGGATGATAAAAAAGCAATCTTCAAGTATATTGTCAACAGTAGGGAAAAATTGTTATAAATACATATTATTAATAACAGTTATGAGATCATATAATTATGAATGTATATATGAAATTGATGATAATAATAATAATAATAATAATAATAATAATAATATTTAAAAAATTCACCCAACTGACCACAAAGCTATTAAAAAGGTAAGCAATTTTCGTATTGTTGTGGGAAAGGAACAGAATCTTCAGAAGGAAAGCTCAGAATTTATTATATGAACAATCCTTGGGCTGAAAATTGTTGAGCAAGTAGAACATTTACAGGGGGAGGAGGGGGAGAAGAAAGGTAAATTTATATAGAGTTGAATTCCCAGATACAAACAATGTGATTGGTTGTTAAGGTTCATGGGCTTTATGTTGATTGGGTGTTGTTTTGACAGTTTCTAACACACACACTCCTTTCAGAAACAGTTATATGCAGTGACTAAAAAGAGGTTTCCCAATTGGGCAATTAACTTCAAAGGGATTACAGTGATACTTCTAATTGTTAGTTTAACTGCGGTTTTGGTTTTAGTTTTTTTTTTTAACAAATAGCACCAGAAGGAATGTATTACCAAGTGCTTCATTGATGCAGTCCAGGGCAGAGAAGGATGTGTTTGCTGGATTTGATTAGGACAAAAATATTTTCAATGTGAAAAAATATACCTGTGGGCTAGTCCTTTATAGTAAGGGAAGGATATTTTATGCTCGTGAAGCTTTTAGATTTGGAGGAAATGTTTATTATCCTTTATAATATTGATCTAGCAAAGCATGTTACACTAATGTGCCCGATTAAAAATGTTCCTGAATTTTTCAGTAAATGGGTTATGAATTTCCCAGGTGGTGGAAGTCAAACTTTTAGTTAGCTTGGACTACTGTTCGCTAAGGATCAGCAAAAGATTTCCAAAAATTCAGGATTTTTAAAAATGAAGTCGGAAAGGGATTCTGAGTAAAATAAAACAATATAGGCCAGGAATGTCAAACCTGTTTTGTAATGGTGGTGAACGTGATATATCCTGACTTCCCCCACCTTCAAGGACCACAAGGTTGACAGCCCTGATATAAACTATGTTAGTCCATAAAAGAATTGTTGTTGTTGTTAGTTGCAAAGTTGTGTCTGACCCATCGTGACCTTCCTGTCCTCTACCATTCTCCGGAGTCCATTCAAGTTCACGTCGACTGCTTCAGTGACTCCATCCAGCCACCTCATTCTCTTTCGTCCCCTTCTTCTTTTGCCCTCAATCTTTCCCAGCATGAGGCTCTCCTCCAGTGAGTCCTTCCTTCTCATTAGGTGGCCAAAGTATTTGAGTTTCATGTTCAGGATCAGGCCTTGTAAAGAGCAGTCAGGGTTGATCTCCTCTAGGATTGACCGGTATGATCGCCTTTAAGTCCAAGGGACTCGCAGGAGTCTTCTCCAGCATCAGAGTTCAAAGGCCTCAATTCTTTGGCGCTCATCCTTTCTTATGGTCCAACTTTGAATTGCAAAATTCAAAAACAGGGCCAATTAAACATGCACAAAATTGTGGATGAGACTTTTTTCTTAATCAGACAAGATGCCTCATAAAGTTCTGTGGTGGTTAATTTAGAGATCACCTAATTCAGGAATCTATCACTGGAGGAAGATGAGATTTTAATCTTAGCAAATGATCCTTCACCAGTGTCTCTGTTTAATGCCATCGTTTTATCACGTTGATCTCTTTTTTATGCAGTGCACCAACCAGAATCAATTTCATTGATACACAACTGTTTCTTATCATTTTGCTCCTTTCCTGCAAAAGACCCTGTGTGCTTTTTCTAATATTAGAGATGAAGCTCAATAATTACAAATATATGTTTATTTACCTGAATAATCCAAAACGTAATTTGTAGCAGGTTACTTGGGATTTAAAAGGGGCACGTTGGCTCAGCGGTTAAAGACACTGAGTTTGTCAGCTGGAAAACTGACAGCCCAGATTGGAGACCCGAGCACCACGCAACGGAGTGAGCACCCATTCCTGCCACCTAGAAGTTCGAAAGCATGCAAAATGCAAGTAGATTAATAGGTACCACCTCAGTGGGATGGTAACAGTGCTTGTGCACCTTTGGCATATAGCCATGCTGGCCACATGACCACAGAAAATGTCTTTGGACAATGCTGGCTACCTCGGCCAAGAAATAGAGATGAGCATTGCGCCCTAGAGCTGGACCAACTGGACCGGGAAACTTTTTCCTTTACTTGGGATTTAAATCCTAGTTATTGTAGGCATCTCTGTATCAACAAATGAATCCTGGTACTGGCAGACTCCCAGCCCTTTCTGTTTTATTTTGGGTTTTGTGGTTTAATTGGCCAAAGAGCAAAAAGCAGCTCTCCAATGCCAATTTTATTTTCTTTATTCAAGTGATGCTTAATTTTGAAACGATTCTTCTAGCCTCAAAAGAAGAAGGGGCGTTTTTAACTCCAAAGGGAAAGGTTTAAATGCTAGAGAGAATGTGTGGGCAGATATCTATTCTGTCTATGCTGTGAGTGCCCATTATGTTTATCTTTGGCGTGGAAGCTAGCCTCTCTGTATTACAACTTTATTTTGGTATGATATGTTGCCTTGGATTTCTTTCTAGGCATTTTACATTGAGGGAATCTCTGTAAATGTGTATCTAGGCAGAAAAATATTTTCAGAATACTGGTGTAGAAACAGTGACTTTGTGTTTCAGGGTTCACCAACCCATGTGCTTTCAATTAAATATCTTGAGCAATCTACTTCCTTTTAGTAAGTAGTTCTGTTTAGTGATTAGTGTGTTTAGTGATCAATTTTTCTTCTGGTTTTTCTTTTAGCCTTTTGCACCCTGCTCCACTTCTGATGTCTGCTTTTCTTTTGTACGTTTTCATCTCTGTTCTACAATAACACACAAAGTAGACAATACTGTAATGCCCTTAATATTTGTCCTTACACAGCGAACTTCTCCCAATGCCGTGATTAATCAGCTAATAGCAATACATTCATCTGTTGACTAAACTCTTTAGACTTACCCATCTATCATCACCTGAAAAGAGCAAATGAAAACATTACGAAAACAGCTTGCTATGTTTGGAAAATCCCTCCAATTCAGCACTAAAGAAAAGAAATATTATAATATTATAATCTCACACAGTCGTTTTCCCAGAGGTTTCAGCTAAGTGAATAGCTGAAGATTTGGAATTACTGTGGCGAGAGCAAGCGTAAGCAAGAGGTGTAAGCTTGTCATGCTTTTAAAAGTTCAGAAGAACGCCAGGAAATTTGGTTAACGGAGAGCAGAGTCCCAGTTGTTCAAAGCTAGATTATTTCAGGATAGACTGAGTCTATCGGGTCATCTTTGCTCGTAAGTGCTTGGGATGTTTGCTTGGTCAGTGAATGCCACGTTTTCTTTGGTTACTGGGTGATAGTTCTGCACAATAGATGAACAGCATTTCTGGGTTGGAGGGC